>NC_134831.1:167912432-168224485 GCF_004210375.1 Tachypleus tridentatus
TTATACCAACTGTAAGAGTTACAGACTTTTCGACAATTAATTTATTTTATTTTATTGAATTTCGTGCGAAGCTAGCCGTCACTAATTTTGAAGTCGTAGACTGGGGAGAAGGCAGCTAATAAAAACCACCTGCCGTCAATTATGACCTGCCTACGTCATAAACGACGTAGCTTTATACAATGTTTACTAAAAGATAACACTGCTTTACATTATCTTTATGAGTAAGTAAAAGATTCGTATTTAATTGTTTTTTACTGCTATATATGTTTTACTACGCTATCAAATACAAACACATTCTTAATTTTCATGAAAAGCCAATGTTTTCCTTGGGTTTCCTTCCGTTCAGTAATGGACCAGCATGACCAGGTGGTTAAGGTACTAGGCTTGTAATCCGAGGGTCGCTGGTTCCATTCCCTGTCACATCAAACAAGCTCGCTCTTTCAGGCGTGGGGGCGTTATAAAGTGACAGTTAATCCCAATATTCGTAGGTAAAAAAGTAGCCCAAGAATTGGCGGCGGGTTGTGATGACTAGCTGCCTTCCCTCTAGTCTTACACTGCTAAATTATGGACGGCTAGCGCATAATACAACCTAATATAAATACAGCTAATAAATACAACCTTCCGTCAACTTTTAGGCTAATCTTAAGGAACTAACAATCGAGATGATCGTCACCTGACATAGTCCCCAAGGCGAAAGAAAGATTAAAATGTTCCACAATGTGTTTGTATTTTATATGTCCTAATTTTCAGAACATAGTAGGTCTAGTCCTACTGTGGAACATTTGTGAGCTGCGGTAATAATACATGGACAGGTGTGTAGACTCCTATGCCATCACCAACAATATCCAATGTGATGGGTCTGTGAGAAAACTTCCACTTAAGGAATGTTTTTTACATTACATAGAATATACATTCTTCACTTCCCACATCTATACTCACTTTTGAAACACCATCAATATCCACGTACAAGAACTTTTGAGATACATATTACGAACACCACAAACACGAAAGTGTAAAACGATACATCCAGTGTCTATGAAAGGTATAAAATTAACTCGAATTTGATCTAATATATCACGATTAAATCGACAGGTTAACATAACTTTTGTGGCTAATTGTATTATATTGATGAAGCTTTATCATATTTCACTATCTGTCCACAGTAGGATGGTTTTTAACAACAGTATATTGGTGTCAGGATTTAAATATCCAGAGTTCATCTTGGCACATTCCTCTATATTGTATTACATCTGTCACCTACACTAACTAAAAATCCCTGACAAGACAACGTCTTAGACATGGTCTGTAGTTAATTTTGTTAAAATGAATAATATTATTAATTTGCAGAAATTGCAAACTAAACTCGCAAGAAAACAAATAGTTCATCCAGTTCATATGTCAGTACTATTGAACGTAGAATATATCCAAGCTAAGTATCAGACACTAAAATAATACCCACTATCAAATAAGTTTTCAGAAATATTTTATACTAAACTACCAGTACCACTGCACCATGTATATGTTTGGGTAGAATGTTCAGGGATTTAATTAATTTAATAACAAACTTTCATTTAAGTCTGATTTCATTAGAAAACTTTCAATAAAAAGCTATTAACAATCATATGATAACTTAATATCATATAATATCAAGTTGATATGATACGTTAAATTTTGATTACTGATTTATTATCTTCGAATGTACATGTAACACACCTAATGTGACATGCTACATAAATGAACTGAGAAACTAATTGTCAATTAGTGTGAAAAAATGTGTTATTTCAACATTCTTAATTTGTAATGCAAGTTTAAATTAGCAAATCCATCGATATCGAGTTTATTACTAATGAGAGACTTCGTCTAGAGAAATCTATCTCTCGCTTATTGTTTTAATACTGAAACAATTCACTTTCGAACATTCGTTCTTTTCTACAAAATAATAATAAATTTCTAGACTCGTCTTTATAATACAGAACAAAAAGAAGGAAAGATTATCAGCCTATCAGGACAATAAAATAATTTGTGTGGCATTCCTGCTGTTTACACTGAATATTTAATATCTTTGTTTCCTTATTTGTAAATATAAACGTATAACAGGAGAGAGTTAGACTTGCGATACAGAACAAATAATGTTGGAGAAACTGAGCCAGGGTTGAAATCATGTTATAACACAACATACTCTTTCTACTTTAATCTACTAGTGCCATAGAACAGTAGCAGTTAATAATTTGCTAGGTGGTATAGTGCTACTTAATTAATGCCTGCCTTCCTTGTAGTCAGTAATTAACGGTAGGCTTTAAATTCATTTACCTTAAGTTGAGAAAGTGGTAACATCAATGACTTATAATGCTAAAAATCGGGATTAGATTTCTTGTGTGGTCACAAATAAAATAGATCTTTGTCTCCTTTTAACAACAAAGAAACACATGAATTATAGGTATTTTTTTATTGATGATAAAATTCCATTTGAATATTGTAGTATCCTCAGTGTAAGTCGTTTCCTCTTACAATAAATATACTTCATGACTTTGTACGTGCACGTACAATTCTTCGTCTAAGGTTATCAAAACAACAGTAGAAAGGAGGAACATCACAACAAACAAAACCTCTTCCGCATACTATGTCATCTGGACAAATCATCAGAGCTTCAGACAGTAAACAAAACGACATTATTAGAAGAAGTATTGATTTTATAATTTTATATTTTTTTATTCGTCACTATTTATCTATTATGAGACTAGCCGATAAACACTACTGTTGTAAGACTGTTGACATGACGTCAATAATATATTCAACCAATGATGTCACAGAACGCTTCACACAATATAATTATATTCAAAACTTTCGTTACTTTGTTAATAAAATCTCCTATTATTAATTTCTAAACCAATCTACTTTCTTGTTTTACGGATATTAACTTACGAAAAATTTCAATCACATATATTTCTGCAATGCTTTTCACGTTTAAATATAACACTATGATAACGTGTATAAAATGTATCTTTCATTGCCTCTCTAATAGTACATAAAAGTCCTCTTTACAAAGAGGATAAAGAAGCCCTCTGTTAGTAAGTTAGCACACTAAATATATTGTTCTCACAGCTGTGGACTGTATGTTATAACTAACATGACCACAACACCAGGTGAATCATCTAACAGCTGTTGTATTAATGTAATCATTATTTTATACAGTCGTTAATTAGGAACAAACACTTTTATCATTTAATAGTAAAATGTGAATACTATGAAATTAGACTAAATATTAACTGGTAAAAAGTTTAGGGCCATACCAAAAAAAAAAAAATCCTAAACATGTTAGAAAATGCCCATTAAAAGGTCTCAGTAGTGAGTTGCACGGCCGTCATTGCGAATAACTGCAAACATTTGCTTTGACATGGTCGATATAAGCGTTTGCAAAAGGCTGGCTGGAATGTTATTTCAAGTGATAAAGATGGCGTCACGAAGATCATGCACTGTTTAGAATTGGCGTCCATTTCTGTAGACTTTCCTTGCCATCCACCCACAAACATTTTCAATCGGGTTCAGTTCGGGTGTACACGCTGGATGATCCAAAAGAGTTACGTTATTCACTATGAAAAAGTCCTTTGTCCTGCCGGCATTGTGGATTGCTGAAAAATCAGGTCATTTCCATGAAACCAAGGGCCTTCACTTAGTTAGGATGCTCTTTCCAACATGTCAATGCAGCTAGCTGTTGTTTGACATCCCTGTGTAACCTAAAGCTCCATTGTTCCATGGAAGGAGAAAGCACCCCAGGTCATGATGAAACCTCCTCCACTGTGTCGTGTACAAAATGTCTCTGGTGGGATATCCTTATCGTGCCAGTAACGTTAGAAGCCATCTGGACCATCCAGGTTAACTTGTTTTCATCAGAGAACAAAACATTCGTCCACTTTTCCTCGTTCTATGTTTGGTGCTTCTGAGTAATGTTTAACCGAGCTGTTTCGTGGTGTGGAAGGAGACGTGGCTTTTTAACTCTTTTACGGTTTTTAAATCCTTTCTCTCGAAGAAGCCATCTTATTGTTCTTGAGCTGTATTCTGCGTCTGTAAGGGCCTTAATCTGGTACGACGATCGGCTGATGTCTTGTCGGACAACCAGTCGAATCCTCGTGCTCAACGCCGATGTAACGATTTCAAATTACCCCCGTTTTCATGTTACACCCCGGTAATATGAAATCGTTTTCAGAGTTGATTTTAAATACCACCCCTTGATTTCAAATTACCCTCTCTTCTAATGCCAAAATGACAAACATAATGATTGCTTTTAATATTGGTAGTGCGTGCCAAGTAGGTATCTAAGTACATGATAACAGGCAAAATGCAAAAAAACAGACGGGGTTTACATAAATTAAAGAGTTCATTTGTGAAGTATTCTTTTTTCCTTTCAACGTCGATATATATACAATCGATCAGAAAACATTGCCTGCGTTCGCTCGCGGTCAAAAATAATTATTACTTCCGCCAAATATTTTTTATTTATTTTATTAAAATTGATGATTTATATAAGATAAAAGAAATTTTAAGAGCTCTTCTTCGCCAGCCCACAGAGTATACATGCTGTTTTCATTCAATATGTTGTAATTTATACATATTAATTATTTTTATATTTCTTTATGCGCACTGAAATAAAAATGAGTAATTGATAGCATGAGATATAGAACATGATTAATATTTGAATTTTTCATTGTTATTAATGTGTTAATTTCATTTACACACCCTGCAATAAAAACGTCTACCATCTTAACAAACCGTTAAAATGAGTCTATCGGGAAGGGGTTAGTTTGAAATCAAGGGGGGTAAGATGAAATTTATTTCAGACTACACCATGGGAGTGACCTGAAATCGATTTTTTCCTACCACCCAGTAATATGAAAAGAAAATCAAATATGGGGTAACTTTACAGGGGTAGATTGAAACCGTTACACCGGGGTAAATTTTCTTGGGCCAACCACTTGAAATTCTCGATCCGTATCCATCAGGGTCTTTTAAGAAATTTGCAAGAGCAGTTTTACTAAGCCAAATCTCACCAGCGATGGCACGTTATGAGAGACTTGGCTTTTGCAGCTCGACAATTCCGCCACGTTAAAACTCTGTCAACTTTTTAGGCTTTGTCATGTTTTTACCCAAATTTAACACAAAAAGGTGTCAGTGGGAGATATTGACAACGCTAATGCTTGAACACAAATGACCAAATTTCATAACGTGTTTACCGATTAACGCTTCGTTTCAGTATGGTTTTAAACTTTTGACCAGTTTGTATTTAAGCTAATTTCATAGTGTTTACATTTTCCCTATTAAATGCTTAAAAAGTTTTTTTTCCCCTTTTCTTATTTTCATCTTTCGAAGCTCTACTCAAATAAGTTGTTTAGTCTAACAACGCAAAATGCATATTTTCTCTTTATCTTTATTGTCCTTAAGATTTTGGCCAGTAGTTATGTGTAGTTATGAGAAATCTCTCTCTCTCTCTGTTTTTTTTAACAAGGAAACTTTTCACTTTCGAAGCTTAGATTTTTTTCTAATCTACAAAAATAATCGTAAATTTCTAGTTTTTCGTCTCTATAACAGAGAACAAAATTAAAAAAAATGATCAGCCTATCACGACAATAAACTAATGTATGTAACGTTCCTACTGTTTCTACTTAATATTTAATATATTTGTTTGTTATTTGTGAATATAAATGTGTAACAGGAGAGAGTTAGACTTGTGATACAGAACAAATAATGTCAGATAAATTGAGCCGGTGTTAAATTCATTTTATAGCACAACATATTATTTGTACTTTGAGCTATCAGTGCCACACAACAGTTACAGTAAATCACTTGGTGGGCGATATGGCTACCAAAACTGACGAAAAGCTTTATCATCATGATTCAGAAATTTCAGGTGGCGCTGTTAGTTTCGAAAATTTTTCTTAACAGATTTGTGAAATTATCAGTTTATTTCATGTTCATTATGGGCATCAAATTTAAATTTATGAAAAGCCAAATTTATCTCCAATTTATTTATTGGTCACTTATTTATTTATAAGAGTTAGAATATGTTTAACATTGATATTATTTTGTTACAACTAAACAAGTGTTGGTTATTAAGCTTGAATCGTTATTGTCTGTTGTTAATATTTAGATGTAGGTTTGACTGTAAAAACACTACTGAAAAATGTTAAAAATGAAATAAAACAGGAAAACTTGGTAAAGCCTCCTCGGAAACCCATCAGGAATGCCACCAAGTCTCCGATAATCTTTCAGCGTTACTCATCATACATAAAGGTTTCTAACAAGGTCTTGAAGCTGTTGTATTCCTCTTTGAGGTGCACCGAATTAGCTAGGGGAAGAGACGGATATAGCAGCACAGATTTCAGGCTTTTAAATAAGCTATGAATGAAGAAGCGCCACTCGTTCGGGTTACAGACAATTCTAATTGCTTCGCATAGACCGTTTACATTACGGCAGAAGCAGATCCTATCTTGACGAGTTAAGCAGCTTGAAAATGTCGGTGACGCTTCCTCTGACATTCATTCTTGAAAATTCTTGTAAGTTCTACAACATTCTAGAGAGTTCTCGAAAATTCTTGTAAGTTCGAGAACATTCTCTATCAGCGACTCAGCACTGAAAAAAACCTGGAATATTCTGGAAAATGATTAAATTTGAATATTTCATTACCCAGGTCACAAAAGCAAAGTTTGAAGAGAAAAATAGGTCTTTTATATTTACTTTAGGCACAAGAAACTGAGAAATAACACTTCCTGCCCAGGAAGAGAAAGTAAAAATTATGTTAAATAGTGTTATCATTGGTTTGTTGTTGATTGTGTTATTGATCTAGGTGTGTTCATATAATTGTTTCAATCGTTTATGGAGAAAATTTGTTGATGTTGCTCAAATATTGTTTTATTTTGTTGATTTTATCGGTAATTTTGTCGGGTGAATAGAGTTTTATGACTGTGTTTATTTGGTTTCTTAATATGTGAAATTTTTGTTTTGTATGATGTACTGTGTCCCAGGGAATGTACAGTCCAGTAAGGGTGACATTTCTTGGAATTATTGTTTTGTATTGAGTATCGATTCTTGCAGAATGGACCATCTGTACTTTGTCCCCCAAAGGTATCGAAATGCGGTTTCTTGTGATGTTAGTCCGCAAACATACTACTGTGCCGTTGGAGGGGAAGCGTTCACTGTGATATTTTATTTTTATAACACTGATATGACTTTCTTCATGGTACACATGACTTGTGTACAGAATTTGTTGGTATTCAAAAACTATAAAAACTATACAAGTGAATAGACTGTACAAAAGTAGCATAAACATTATAAATAAAAAAACATAGAATTATATATTTAATAACTTCAAATTTTTATGAGTCATTTTAATATTGTTGTAAAAACAATCTGTGATCTGCTTTATATATAAAAACACTTTTTAACTTTATGTGACGAATAATATTATATAGAAATTATTATTATGTTAGGGTTGGTTATAATAACATGTTAAACATTACACAGACATATTAATTTCAAATTGCATTAGATAGAAAGAAGTTTGAAACAGCACATTTTAAAAGATTAGAATGTTTTCATTTGCTGAACCCAAGATAGTATTATGTGTGATAGTTGGTGGCCTGTATACTGTGTTATTACTATACGAATAATTAGTTTCTTAGTTCGATTGTATATAAAGTCGCATGTGATTGTCTTAACGCCGGAACTCCAACTAAAACAAATGTAGTAAAAAACAGGAAGTCATTTCGGGTTTTATTAAACGTATCTAATACAGATGTATCTAAAGTATTGTTATGGACCAGATTTTATATACGATATATTTTCTTACATTATAGTATAGAGATTTGGTTTTCCTCTTTAGAATTCTATACAGATGAACAGTGTAGAAGTCGGAACTGTAAACAAAAGTATGATGTAAAGAAAGCCGTTTAGTATTTTGTTTTAATGATCTAGTAAAGAGAAATGAATAGCAGTAAACATTTTTACTTTATTTTGTATCCATACACTTTCCTGTTAGGACGTTATTTTAACACATATATAGTACACATGTCAAAAAAGCTGAAGCTCGAATTTAAATTATTAATAAATAACAGAAAGTGTTTTTTGATTGTAATGAATGTATTACCAGGTAAAGAAGTCTCATAATAAGTATGAGTTAGAATATGTTTAACATTGATATTATTTTGTTACAACTAAACAAGTGTTGGTTATTAAGCTTGAATCGTTATTGTCTGTTGTTAATATTTAGATGTAGGTTTGACTGTAAAAACACTACTGAAAAATGTTAAAAATGAAATAAAATCCAACATACAATGTGGTCCAGAAGATTTACTCCAGTGTTGAGTTTGTTTGGTTGTAAAGCATGATATGTTTCTCTCGAAGCAAGCGCCCTCTTTTTACGTTTATAATAGTTACTGTTAAAATAGTACGCTTCATGTCCGTTTCCATGTGCGAGCCTATTTTTATTATACACTAGTTTGATTATAACACAGATATTACACTATATGTTCAACAGGTCTGGCCCAAAGTAGTCAGGTGGTTAGGAGGCTATACTCGTAATCTGAGAGTCGCGGATTCGAATCCCCGTTGGAAAAATCATGCTCGCCCTTTCAGCCAATTTTTATTGTATATAAGCCGTGAAGACATTATAATGTCACTGGTAATCTCATTATTCGTAAGTAAAAGAGCAGTCAAGAGTTGGCTATGGATGGTGATGACTAGCTGCATTCGCTCTGGTTTTACACAGCTAAATTCGGGACGACTAATGCAAATAGTCCTGGAGAATCTGTGACCGAAATTTTAAAATGAAGCAAAGAAACAAACAGTACGTGTACCTACTTTAGGGTAGAAGAATCACCTGAGCAGCCTGTGTTCTTTTAGTGAAACCAAAGAATTGTATTTACAGATACCTGTGTCTTCTAATGTTAAAATAGTGTAATGCCCATAAAACCACACCTCGTAGTTCTTTTGTCATAATGTTACATTAGCCAGGTGATCCGAGGCTATTAATTGATATATAAATATTTATGCACATCTGTTATATAAATTGTATGTGAGGGGAGTCACATACTTTCATTCATATACATAGCGCTACATATTCAACACCAATCACAAAACTTCATTTCCAGTTACAGTTTTAAAGTTATTCCACATCTACATCAGCCACAAATGTTTTACATGTAATTTACAAATAATCACTCACAGCTTCCTATTGGCTCACTGTGTGTCTCTCTGCATGCCTGTATAATACTGTAATTTGATTATTAACGTTAACTGTTACTAGAATCATTCTGATTGGTTGTGATGTCAAATCTCACTTTGGAGTAAAACGAGAGTATTTCAAAAAGCGTAAGTTGATATTAAAGAAACGGCTATGTTCACTATCCTGTTTTGTTGATTACGTCTGTGATTCCCAAGCTATGCATTGTGGAAAACTCACAGGAGCGTCACAGAATATTTCAAATTTTCGATGGAATTAAAGCAATATAGACATCTTTTGGACACGGTTCGAACTACTAGCTCGAGGAAGTTCACAGTTTTTACAATAGCCGGCACTTTATTCTTTTTGATGACGTTCTCGTATGTTTGAGATATGTTTTTGTTTATTTGTACTTTCGGCTACGCCAGTAACTTCTCGATCTTTCTCGTTTTTAGATTTTGAATATAAATACCTGTCGACTCTCCGGGTCCATCAGTAACCGAAATAGCTGAAGACTGTTGTGACGAAGTGTCTGCGAGCTCCAGTGAAGTTCAGTGAATTATTTTGTTCATTTTTAATCCTTGTGCATAAAAATGGAAATATTTTTGAACATTAATTGTTTAATAATATACTGAACTTTACTGAATCTTGTAGACCCTTCATCACAACACAGTTAAGTTATTTCGATTACTTAAATACCCGGAGTGTCGACAGGTCTTTATATTCAAAATCTAAGAAACGAGAAAGTTCGAGAAGTTCCTTTCGATGACGTTCTCAAGTGGAATGTATTGCGGTATTGTGGTAATATTAAATTATATTACCAAGAACTTTTGAATTGTTAGATAATTTTGAATATATTTACAACGAAAATTTATTGTACAATGAATCGTAACAAAAAGGAACGTGGTGTATGAAATAAATGTTACACATAAACAAGGCAAGGAAAAACATTATTATTACATATATATATATATATATATACAATGAAAAAATTAATTAAATATATCAAAGCAAAAATTAATTAAATACATACAAAGCATAAAAAGTAAATTTATACAAAATATAAAAAAAACAATTAAAGAAAAGGACATATATACACAAGAAGCGAGAATGGAGATAGGAGGGCTTAGAACCCAATCTTAGAACCCAAGAAGAATCTAATGAAATAGCAACCAGGATGACCCTTAAAGGACAGACAACAAGAGGTAGTAGACAGTAAGAGAGAAAGACACTGGGTTCTGACACAAGTTATGCTCAAACCTCCCCTGCAAGGCAGCAGGAAAAAGGAAAGCCGAGATACAGCCTCAGGCTTGCCACCCCATAGATAGGCGAAGACATGGTGTGCAATGCAGTCATCCAGTGGAAAAACAGTGCCAAGGTACCATCTAAAGGAGAGTATCCTTCTCCTTATTTCTTCTGCCTTGCCAAACAAGTTTGCAGGGTAGTAGCGATGGTTGTGCAGTGCTGAACCAACACGCTGCTTCACCTCCCCCCCACGCAACCACGGGGCACGCGAGAAAGCACTCCAAACCAAGTAACTGATGAGGAAACCCAGTCCAGTTCAAACGGGGAGTCGGCAGTTGAGGCCCATTTGCCCAACCACCGAAGACCATACTTTGCATAGTTGAGCTGGGCAGCACTGGCCTGAGGGTAACGGTAAACAATGGTCAACGCCGAACCTAACGATGTTATGTTTGCAAGGAACAGGTTCACATCATCTGCATGAGACACGTATTTGACACACTTACCCCCTGGAAACTGGGGGCCATGCACCGATACTAAGTGGTACAGATAAGATAACAGTCACTCGATCACCAACGCATAAAGTGAGGGAGAGAACAGACAACCCTAACGAATTCCCTGTAAGATGGGAAAGAAAGACATCACGTATCTGTTAATCAAGAGCCTGCTGTAAGCGGTCGCGTGCAAAGCTTGAACGGACAGGACAAACAGAGGAGGAAGGCCGCACTTTTTCAGAACGAACCACAAAAATCCGTGGTGAACTCGACCAAAAGCTTTGCTTTGGTCGAAGGACGCAAAGATCACAGGGATATCCCTGTCCCTGATGTAATGGAAAAGGTTCCTGAGAATCACCAGATTTTGTTGTATGCTTCTGCCCCGCACGCCAGAAGACTGAATGCAGTAGACCAAGGAAGACATAACCACACTCAAATGGGCACACAGAACTTTAGAAATTTCCTTAGCAGTCACGTTCAAGAGAGATATCGGACGCCTCGAGGAACGATCTTCAGACTACGTGGAATCCTTACAGATTAGAGTAATGTGCCCATCCAGCACTCCCGGCGGCATAAATTCCGTGACCAGACAGCTGTTAAAAAGTCTGATGAAATAGGGTACGACAACATGTTTTTTATAGCAATTGAATATCAAAAAATTCAGTACACAAGTCCTGGGTACAATGAAGAGAATTATATCTGGTTTATAAAAGTTCAAACGTAAACACTTTCCTGCATATATGATATATAGAGTAGTGGCCGCTTCTACTGGAGAAAAGGAGGAACATCACCGTTAAATAAATGTTTTGAACATACAATGTCATTTCGGCAAGTTCTTACAGCTAGAGACGGTGTAGAACATGACATTATTTGATTATTAGAAAACACATTGTTATTAATATTTTATAACGATGTCTACAGATCACTTTTCTAGCTGAAAGGCTTAGCCAATAAACGTCACGTTTAGTAAACTGTTAGCATGATATCAGTACTTAGTTTAAACACTGTTATACACTGGGTATAAAAGTGATATTTTATGATATTCGTTATCTTATTATTCATTATTAAATCTCTTACGTCAAACCTTTAATTGAATACTATTCTATTTATCATGTTTGTAGTACTTAATTATCTAAGTAGAGGCTGTCCATTCTTGTAAGACATATCTAACATGTCTTGATATGATCAACAGTTGCCCTAGGGGCGAAAAAGGCAACATGTTTTCTACCCAAATATTTGGTTCACAACAAAACTTTCAACGATTCCGAATCTAATAAAGATAGACTTACTCATACATATTTATATCAGAGGTTGATGTTATGATAAACTTAAATGAAGATAATGGAAACACAAAAACGTGTTTTTTTTCCAAACACTTCTCTACTCAACTTACGCGTTTAGGTGTATCAAAATGTCAGAATTACGAAAAATGTATTTTCGAGACGGCTGCTATGGGTATTAAAACTTTAAATAAAACAAAGTACAGTGTGTTTGCTTATAGCAAAGCCACTTTAGGCTATCTCTTGAGCCCACCGAGGGGAATCGAACCCCTGATTTTAGAGTTGCAAATCCGTAGACTTACCGCTACAGTAACGGGGGACAACAAAGTACACAACAATGAATAATGTATTCTCAAGACGACTGGTATTGTTATTAAAACTTTAACTAAAATATAGTATAGAACAACGTTTCGACCTTCTTAGGTCATCTTCAGGTTAACAAAGAGTTTGCAACTGACCTTTGCTGGGCACATGTTTCAGGGACGAGAATGTAAACGGGTACGGGATTGTAGGGGCGATAGAGTTAGATGTTAGGAACATCTTTATATTGGTTTAATTTTGGCTTTAGTTGTTGTATAAATAAGGCTTCTTTAATTTTGTGTTTGCTTATATTTGTTTCTTTATTTAATATTTGAGTGTTTTCTGTGGTTATGTTGTGTTTATTTGATTTGCAGTGTTAAAAACATGTGAAGGTGTTTTTTGTGTTCTTTGAAACTAGATTCCATTTTTTGCTTGTTTCTTCAATATAGAAGTCGTGGCAGTTGTTGCATTTTTTCGTAAATTTTGTTGGTGTTGTGTTTGTCAGTCTAGTTTTTACATGTTATGGACTTTACTTTTGTGCCTGGTTTTTGAATAAGTTTGGTGTGTTCTGGAATTTTGTGTTTCTTTATAAGTTTTATTTTTTTCCAAATGTTGGTTATTTTTTCGTTGATGTCTGGAACATAAGATATGTAGCTATGCATCATTTCGTAGTTTGTTATATCTTGGGATTTGTCATCGTTTGTTTGTTGTTGATTGTGTTATTGACCTTTGAGTGTGTGTATAATTTTTTTGAACGGTTTAAGAAAGATATTTATTGATGTTGATGAAGTGTTGTTTTATTTGTTAATTTCATCGTTAATTTTATCAGATAAACACAGTTTTGTTACTTTATTTGTTTGGTTTCTTAATATGTTGAGTTTTTGTTTTGTTTCATTCGGTGGGTCCCATGTAATGTATAGTCCAGTGTGGGTGATTTTTGTGAGGATTTCTCTTTTGAATTCTGTATCGGTTCTTGTGATATTGTGGTAGAGAAATGTTATTTGGTTAGTGTTTTTCCTATTAACAGGTGTACTTAATATTGGGATGTATACACTTAACATGTTTGATAAAAACAAAGTGTGTGTTCTGTAGATGTAATCTAGCAATTGTATCATCAACATATCTGTACCAGTATAGTGGTGGGTGTCAGCCTCAAGTCGAAACGTTGTTCTGTATTTTATTTTCATTAAAGTGCTAATTTCTGTACCAATTGTCCTGAGAATACATTTTTACATCAAGTTGGTTTCTCGTCATTACTAAGGGTTAAGAAAATGTGGCTAGCTATAGCAACAAAATGTTTTATCATCATGATTGGGAAACTGTTTTGTGAAATTTCCTGTTTATTTCGTGTTCGTTACAGGAATCAAACTGTAAGTTTATAAAAAGCCTAATTTATCTCCAAGCTAGAAATAAATCCAAATAAAAGTTTAAATTATGTGGTTATTATATAATTAACAGATTTAGTTTGATAAACATGAACTAAAAATGTGCAATATAATTTATTAAATACATATATATATATAAATATAAAAACAAAACGTTCTTATAAAGTGTTCATAAGCTTATAATTTTATCGCATGATACGTGAAATATTGAAAATTATTTAACCATTATCCATCAAACTCATAAACGTATGTCTTAATCTTCACACATACACTGCTGGCCAAAATCATAAGGCCAATGAGAATAAATAAAAAATATGCATTTTGCGTTGTTAGACTCAACCACTTATTGAGTAGAGCTTCGAAAGATTAAAATATGAAGAGGGAAAATAAAAATAAAAACCTTTTTTAGCATTTAATAAGGAAAATGTGAACACTATGAAATTACCCTAAATACTAGCTGGTCAAAAGCTTAAGACCACACTGAAACGAAGCGTTCATCGGTAAACACGTAACAAAATTTAGTCATTTGTGTTCAAGCATTAGCGTTGTCAATATCTTCCACTGACATCTCCTGTGTTACATTGGGTTAAAACATGGCAAAGCCTATAAAGGTGACAGAGTTTTAACGTGGCAGAATTGTCGAGGTGCAAAACATGGTCTCTCTCAACGTGCCATCGCTGGTGAGATTTGGGTAGTAAAACTGCTTTTGCAAATTTCTTAAAAGACCCTGAGGGATACGGATCGAGAATTTCAAGTGGTCAGTCCAAGAACATTTTTCCGGCGTTAAGCAGGAAGATTCCACGGGTCGTCCAGCAAGACACCAGCCGATCGTCGAGCCAGTTTAAGGCCCTTATGGACGCAGAATGCAGTTCAAGAACAATAAGACGCCATCTACGAGAGAAAGACTTTAAAAACCGTAAACGTCTTCAAAGGCCACGTCTTCTTCCACACCACAAAACAGCTCGGCTAAACTTTTCTGAGAAGCACCAAACATGGGACGAAGAAAAGTGAAAGAAGGTTTGTTCTCTAATGAGAGAAAAAATTAACCTGGATGGTCCAGATGGCTTCCAACGTTACTGTCACGATAAGGATATCCCATTGGAGACATTTTCTACATGACACAGTAGAAGTGGTTTAATCATGATCTGAGGGTGCTTTTTCCTTCCATGGAACAGTGGAGTTTCAGGTTATACAGAGGCGTCAAACAGCTGCCGGCTACATTGGCATGTAAAAGAGAGCATCCTTATTGACTGAAGATCCTCGCTTGTGTGGAAATGACTGAATCTTTCAGCAGGACAACGCTGGAATCCACAATGCCCACACGACAAAGGACTTTTTCATGGCGAATAACGTGATTATTTTGGACCATCCAGCGTGTTCGCCCGAACTGAACCTCATTGAAAATGTTTGGGGGTGGATGGCAAGAGAAGTCTATAGAAATAGACGTCAATTCCAAACAGTGCATGATCATCTTGAAGCCATCTTCACCACTTGGAATAACATTCCAAGCAGATCTGCAAACGCTTAATCGACCATGCCAAAGCAATTGTTTGCAATTATTCGCAATGACGGCCGTGCAATTCACTACTGAGAATGTTGGGCATTTCCTACAGTGTTTCGGACTTATTTTTGGTACGGCCTTAAACTTTCACGAGCGAGTATTTAGGCAAATTTCATAGTGTTTACTTTTCTCTATTAACTGCTAAAAAAGTTTTTTTATTTTCATTTTCCCTTTTCTTATTTTCATCTTTCGAAGCTCTACTCAAATACGTTGTTGAATCTAACAACGTAAAATGCATATTTTTTTCTTCATGTTCATTGTTCTTAAGATTTTGGCCAGCAGTGTTTTTATTATTAAAGACCGGAAAGCTAGACTAGAAGAAGTATGTTCGGTACCAATTTCAGGTATTATAGAAGACTGAAGCCAAGATTTATTTGAAGCACATATACGTGAAAGACAAGATGTACATGTATATTACAATATGTTTTACACGTGAAGAAAGTAAGAGTTATACCTCTACATACCTCAGTGTTGAAAGAACGATAATTTTTAAAACTTTCTGCTATGTTTTACAGAAGCACAAAACTACAGTTTGGTAAAAGGGCAAATCTGTTGAAACCATGACAGATTTATCTCAGTCCCTGAACTGTATTGAAAGTTGTCATCCTGTTACGGACTGTTATAAAGATGTAGAGCGAAGTAGTTCCTGAGATATCATATGTTATTTCATGAACTAACGTGGTATCTAATCAACTTTGCTTGTTTTTTGGGCAGAATTTCGAGAGTCTCCTGCTTGCGAATTATTAATAGAAAAAAATATGTAAAACTGAAATATAAGTATAAAGGTAGTCGTAACATATAAAGTACAGAAGGTACTACAAACGATGAAGGTAATACTTGCAGACTGCCAAGAAGTATAATACACCATAGTTAACAGTCAGCTACTGAAACCATGTGTAGAGATTATTCACTATGGTTTTGTTTGTTTGCAATTAAACAAAAACCCGCAGAATGGGCCATCTGTACTTTGCCCCCAAAGGTATCGAAACACAATCTGCAAACATACTGCTATGTTCTGGTGGATATTTTTTTGAGTATTCAAAACTTTATTTGTTCACAGTGCCTTTAGTGTCTCAACAATTTCTACATGGCGCCCCTTGTCACAAAGGAAAACCTAACAGTTCCGTTTAATAAGTCATTATGTCTGAACAACTTAATATTTAATAAGTATTTCTATGCTATCAACTTAGTAGCTATTTGAAAAAATAATACATGTAAATTGAAGGTGAAAGCAATATTTTAGTTCATTTTTAAATAACCACGATTACTAATAGCATAAGTGCGCCTGACGGGCACTTTACAGCTTCTCAAACCTAGGAATCCAATTGGACTCCACCACCCTCATTTCCTGTTAAATATTGATTTTCGCGCAGTAATTACTTTTTATCACAGCAATCTTCGATAACCCAGCTTCAAAAAGATATGTCGTTGCAGATGGAATTTGGATTCACTGAGCTTAAGCACTTAGCAGCAGATTTTCATCTTTCACTGATATCCATCACTCTGTTAGTTCCATGTTAACAAAATTTGTTTTTAAAGTCTTGTCACAAGACAGTTCAACAAAATTTTCATCTTCTGCAAAGGTAAATTCAGATGGTATCTTAGCCTTGAATGGGCCTAGTATCCTTGCAAACATCTCCATATCTTCTGGAAAATAATTTCAAAACCGTCACTGAGCTGTAATAGGTGCTCCTCAAAAACAGATATTAGTTAGTGGGTCAAAGCAACTTCATTGAATGTAACAAACCGCTGCAACAAGGGGTAAACAGTCTTTTCCAACATCTTCAGATTCCATATCCTCACAAAGTTTTATTAAAAACACATCGTCTTCTGTTCAGTGTGTAGCAAATAATATGAGCAACCTTGTTACTATCCATCGCCTTATCTAGTTGTAACCCAAATACTTTACCTTTTATATTTTTTTCAATTAGCTGAAAGTTGAGGTCTTCATCCTTGTGATGGATTCTACGACTGATTTACCCACCATATTGTTCACCATATCTACTGAGCTGGCAAAATATAAGAATATAAGAAACGAGAATGTTCGAGAAGTTCCTGGCGTTTCCGAAAGTACAAATAAACAAAAACATATCTCAAACATTCGAGAACGTCATTGAAAGGAATGTAATGCTGTCGAATGTTAAAACTGCGAATAACCTCGAACAAGTAGTTCGCGTCGTGTCAAAAAGATGTCGATGTTGCTGTTATTCCATCGAAAATTCAAATATCCTTCGGCGTCCCTGTGAGTTTGCCACTGAGTACTGTTTGGGAACCACTAACGTAGAGAACAAAACTGCTCCCTGTGAGTTTGCCATGGAGCACAGTTTGGGAAGCACCGATGTAGAGAACAAAACTGGTCCCTATGAGTTTGCCATGGAGCATAGTTTCAGAACCACTGACATAGAGAACAAAACTGGTCCCTATGAGTTTCCCACGGAGCACAGTTTGGAAACCACTGACGTACAGAAAAAAAGTGATCCCGGTGAGTTTGGGAAGCACCGACGTAGAGAACAAAACTGGTCCCTGTGAGTTTGCCATGGAGCACAGTTTCAGAACCACTGACATAGAGAACAAAACTGGTCCCTATGAGTTTCCCACGGAGCACAGTTTGGAAACCACTGACGTAGAGAAAAAAAGTGATCCCGGTGAGTTTGCCATGGAGTACAGTTTGGGAACCACTGACGTAGAGAACAAAACTGGTTAGTGAACATAGCCGTTTCGCTAACATCATCCTCCGCCTTTTGAAATACTCTTAGATGACAAAAATGTGGGAGTTGACTGTTGCTCTTTTCTGAGCACCCAATCCGAGATTCTAATGAGGTTAGTTTTGTGTTAATAAGACGATAAGAATGAAACATAGAAGTCATAGTCTAGGCATGTTCACCAGCTCGCCACGTTCATCACTTAAAAATTGATTTAATAACTATTTTATAAATGTGACAGAAAATTCTACAATGGAATGTTCTATTAAAATGATGATATTATTTACAAAGGAATGAATTTTTAATTCTATGTACTCTGTTTTTACCACAGACGAGGCAGCTTTATACAATTTTTACTAAAAGGTGGCACTGCTTTACCTTATCTTTGTGAGCAAATAAGAGATTCATATTTAATTATTTTTAACTGTTTAAAATGTTTTACTACGCTATCAAACACAAACTCTTTAGAAATATAATGTTCCATGGTGAGAACACCTAGTTAATATAAACGTATTCATAATTTTCTTGGAAAGCCAAATTTTTTCTAGGGTTTTTTTCCGCTCAGAAACAGTAAATCTAGAGAGTTTTTAATACTAATATACAGGGTTTGATTCCTGTTGTGGCTCAATCTATTAAATTACTGATAATATATCCTGTGAATATTCCTGTTCATCATCTGATTTACTGTAAATCTTGAATATCAGAAAAACATTATAATATTTAATATCTGAATGATAACGAACATTAAATTTTAACATTTACCAAAAATAAAACTGTCATAATATGTTTTTTTTTATTCCCACTAATGGTTTGGTTTTATGAACTGATAAAATTGTGACTTAATTATTTGTTAGTTATGTTCCTTCATGTACAGAATGCGACAATTTAAATTATATATCACTTGTCTCTTGTTATTTATGTTTGCAGTTAATGACACACTATTCCGTGTATATTATTTTGCTTCAAATTGCTTTTGAAATTTTTGGTAAAAATTTAATACGCTATTAACATCTAGATCTATCATTTTAGAAACTTAAAACGTTAAAATTTATAATGGTTACATAGAAAACTGGTTTTAATAGGTAAAGAGCAGCACAATCAGAGAAGCTTCACTCGGTTATTGAAGTAGCTTAAAAATACCTAAAACGCTAAATTTATAATTACTGTTTTTGTTTGAATATTTTTACAAACTGTAATAATTATCAACTAGTTCAAAAATTATTATTTTTTAACTACGTGCTAAGCTAGCCATCACTAATTTTGAAATGTTAGACTGGAGAGAAGGCAACTAATAAAAACCATCTAGGTTTTCATCATTTGCAGTAAAAAAAGAGATAACGTCTAACAAATCTGTGACCACTAGTGTTTATTTTGACAGCCAAAGTTTTCACCATTTGACACTTAGAAAAAGACATTAATTGCTATTTCTACCTTTATGTCACGATATAACAGACAGATGAATAGTTATCTTTTTCTATTATCTTGATGCAGCCACACCCTATATGACAATCAGTGCATAGACGAATGGTGTTTACCAACAGAATATTGGTACCAGCATCGACGTACGCAATATGACCATCTGTTCTTCAGCTGTGACCTGCATCAACATTAAAAATCGTTTTTGACATACTGTGTAATTAATTTTGTTACCCTAATGCAGGTAGACTTTAACTTCAACATTAGTGACGACGTATTCCTATATATCACGTGCTAGATGCTGCTGGTGAAACTTTAGACTGGTTAACCATTCAGCTATGACCTTCAGGATAAGATTGTAAACATGGTTCTTGTGTCGCGTTTGTAGAGTTAACTCCATGTAAGTAATTTTGTTTATAGTTATAAAGATGTTTCAATGGATCTCTGTGTGTAGGATATTTGTCATATCTAGGTTTTTAACTTCATACATTACTTTCAAGCGTCATAGAATATTTTGGTTGACCTTGCCGAATGTTTTTTTTTTTTTAGAAATGCTTCCGTTACAGTGGGCAAGATCTTTCCCTGGGAACAGAAAAACCAAACTTTTTTGAAATTTACAGTTTTATGGGCAACTACCCATTACCATGTGAAAACCAAGGACATTATGATAATTACCACGAACAACGTGATTGATTGAACAAGATGTCACCGTAGATACTAAATAACTTTATAATAAACATTCATTATACTTATTGAAGAGAAATCGTTAACTTACTCTAAGAAGCAGTTTTGCATTTAATACTTGATTTATTAAGCTATTTTACACAGTACAAAAATAGATAATACTATTTATTAGGAGAGTTTACAGACTCAACCGAGTAATAAAATTCAATTTATTTTGCTCACCAGATGGCAATAATACAGTTCTTTCAATTGACGAAATATACTTCTTGAAAACAACCATTTGAGTACCTTTAATATCATTAAAACCATCACAAAGCTAAAACTTTTCAATGACAACATCTTGTTATGAATTCACTTTTGATACTATACGTACTAATTAAATAGAAAAAGCTTTTTTATTATACAGAAGATGAACTGCTCTTTTATTTTCTCAGAAAACAGTTGTTCTTTGAAAATGCGTATCTGGAAAAGTTGTAATAAACAGCCGTTCTGCTAAGTCAGATTTGAAGATTTTACTTCCTACAGGCCAGATAGAATCGTATTGGATAAAATAAATTTAGGTCAACAGATATTTTGTGTAAATATTAATTATTAGCTACTTCAATTTTAATCAGATATTTAACGAATTACAAAATGAAAATGTACTTTATAAATAAACTTAATTATTCATACATTGGTTTACTTGATGCAAATGTTGTACTCTGCACGATTGAAATGTTTACTTAGTTATTAAACAGATTGGAAAAAATATTGATACAAACAGCTCGTAAGGCTCTGTTCAAACATCCCTAAGTTGACGTGATACCTTAAATTTTGATTATTTGTATAATTATTGATTTATTATCGTTGAATAGACAACTAATGTAACCTAATACACAACTGAACTCAGAAACTAATTATCAAATGAAAGAAAAATGGTCAGCCTATCACGACAATAAACTAATGTATGTAACGTTCCTAATGTTCCTACTTAATATTTAATACATTTGGTTGTTATTTGTGAATATAAATGTGTAACAGGAGAGAGTTAAACTTGTGATACAGAACAAATAATGTCAGATAAATTGAGCCGGTGTTAAATTCATTTTATAGCACAACATATTATTTGTACTTTGAACTATCAGTGCCACACAACAGTTACAGTAAATCACTTGGAGGGCGGTATGGTGCTACTTAATCAATGGCCGTCTTTCTTGTAGTCAGTAAGTAACAACTAACGAGTGTAGTAGATAGCTTCAGTATTTGTTCCATAAATAAAAAACGTTGTACTAAAATTATTTTGTCTTTATCATATCTTTTGATATCCAAGTCATTAAGTTTCCGTTAAATTTTATTATTATCGTTAAATGTTGAAGTATGTTAGAACACAAACGTTTTACCTTTACCATTTTTGTAAATTGATGAAGCTAGATTTTGTAAGAGCTAACACAATGTCTTCTAAAATTTCTCAATAGGACAGCAGTAAGTTTACGTACTCAAAACGCTTAAATTTGAAGTTTTATTGCCCAATGAAGACAGCAAGTAGACCAATGTGGTTTTGTTCTTATAACAAAATCTTCAGATATTTACACTGTTTTAACTTGTCAGAGAAATAAAACATTCTGTCGTTTAACTTTATTGTTATGAAAGAAGAAACTCTTTATAACATAACCACGTGTCTCATATATCTTATAATGTCACAAACGTAGATAACCTTGATTGTATGTAATAAGTATGGTTATAGCTTGGTTTTTTTATTTTATTTAATCATAAAGAAATATGGTTAAATACCTTTATTTGTAAGGCAAATCAGTTCACAACTCTTACGTTTCACCGTAATATAATATCAAACTTAAATAGTTTTGATAATATAGTGATTCATAATGATACTATCTCAGTATTATGAAATCCTGCGTCATTTTTTGAATGCCTTTTTATTTTGATCTACTTACAATGAAATAAAAGTACAAATGTAACATGTTAAGTAATATTTTTTTCATATATAAACAATTATTAACTATTTATCTTCAGTTATTATCGTTCGGTTTTACTATTTAGATGCTGGTTTAGCTATAAAATATTAACGAAACACGTAATTAAATTCTTCTTTTCATATTAAGGTCCAGAAAATTTATTTGATTGTCGATGATGTTCATACTTCAGAGTGATAATTAATAATTATCGAAGGTAACTTCATCTGTTAGAGATTTCTTATATTTACTATTAAAATTTCAGGTTTCATGTACTGTTTTAAATTTCTTGATGAACTCTCAATGTAAAGTAAAGTGATAATTTGAAAATATTTTCTAAATAAATAGTCAATAAATGGTTTATAAGAGGTTTTAAATTAATTTACCTTAAGTTGGGAAACTGTTAACATCGATAACTTATAATGCTAAAATTCGAGATTCGATCCTTCGAGTGGACACAACTAAAATAGATCTTTGTCAGCTTTCAACAACAAATAAACACAGGAATAATTTGTGTTATTTCTTTTTTATCAATCATAAAATTCCATGTTAATACAGCAGTATCGTATGTTTTAACCGTTTCCTCTTACACTTTGTTTGGGGCTCCCAAAATTCAATCCACCTTCATATTGCCTTTTAACGACATGAGAACAACAGTTGGTAGGAGGATCACCACAACAAAAGAGACCTCTTCCACACACTATGTTATCTGGGCAAGTCCTCACAACTTCAGCTAGTAAAAAAAAGCAAGCTTGTACAAACATGGTTGTTTAACCCTGTATTGCTGTTTCATATATGAAATCATGTTGAAATTATTTCAAGCCTCATTTTAGTTGCTGTAAACTATAATATCATCAACAAAAGTACATTATTTTTCTATTAGAAATATAGACAAGTTTAAAACTTTTAACTTGTTTTTTTTTATAAATTATTTAGTTTTCATTAAATATTCTATTACAAACCTTCACAAACAACAAACCAGAAGTGAACACTGAAACAGGTTACAAAACGACACAGAAAAACATAACTAAAATTGATATTTCTATAATAACACTTAAAATGTGTGTGTGAATTCAGTCTTAAATAATTTAAAATCTCACCTGGAGTTGCTACCAACAGTGTTGTAAACATCAAAAGTATAATAATTATTGTAGTCTTCATTTCTCTGATCTGTTAAAATCAATATTCATGTATGTAGTGAAATTAACTTTATAGCAAAGCCTAATTTAACACAATGAATTTCATCTGTTACTAACTACAGGATCAAGGTACAGGACAGAGGAACTTTGATGGAGAGTCTCGGAAATATAAATATTCTGGTGAAACACAGTAACTATGTATCACAGGGATACTGAAACCAGTACAAGAGTCGTACAAGAATTGATGTATCTTTCCTCTGTGTTAAAGAAATTCTCTCATTTGATATAAACAACTTAACAATAAATTCATTTCATTTTCAACATCTATTTGACTGTGCATGTTCTTCTAACTTAATAAAATTTGAAAGTAGAAGCTTCAATCTTACAGAAAGTGTACATCTAACAATCAAGAACATGGCACGACGGTTCAACCAAAACACACATAAAGTACGCATTTGCAACAGTTAGAAAAACGTTAAGTTACCATGCATGTGGTTAATTACTGATTTGCAAAACGAAACAAAAATATTAATTTCTGACAACATGATAATAAGAATTATTCCAATGTTAATTCAGATCTGTAGTTGGTGTAATGTATTCATATAATTGATATTATTAAGAAATACTCTCAAACAAGATATAAAATTATATTACCAAGGATTGTTGAATTGCTAGATACTTTTATTACGTTTCACACGAGTGTAAACATAGAATTAGACCACGGTGCAGGTTCCCAAGTATTATAGTTGCATTTTTAATTAGATGCTCAGTTGTAAAAACATCACAACCAATCAGAATGATTCTAGTAACAGTTTACGTTAATAATCAAATTACAGTATCATACAGGTATGCAGAGAGACACATGCACAGCAAATAGGAAACTGTGAGTGATTATTTGTTGTTGACATGTGAAACATTTCTGCAAACGTTGCTGGTGTAGTGGTAGAATAACTTTAAAACTGTAACTGGAAATGAAGTTGTGTGATTACTGTTGAATGTATAGCACTATGTACATAATGAAAACTATATGACTTAACTCACATAGAGTTTATATAATAGATGTACATAACTATTTATATATCAATAAATCTCCTTGGATACACGTAGCTGTTCTAATGTTATGACAAACGAACTTTGGTATGCAGTATTATAGCGACTACTTAGTTATTTTAACATTAGAAGACACAGGTATCTGTAAACATATTTCTTTCGTTTCACTAAAAGTATACAGGCAACTTAGATGATTCTTCTACCCTAAAGTAGGTACACGTACTGTTTGTTTCTTGTTTGATTTTAAAATTTCGGTCACAGCTGTTTCACGACTATTTGCGTTAGTTGTTGATTATGTTATTGATCTAGATGTGTGTGTATACTTTTTTCAACGGTTTATGGAGAAAATTTGTTGATGTTTATAAAGTGTTGTTTTATTTTGTTGATTTCGTCGTTAATCTTAACAGGTAAACTTAATGTTGAAATGTATACAATTAACGTGGTTGAAAAAAGTGTGTGTTCTGTAGATGAGAATATAACAATTATATGATCAACATATATGTACCAGTATAATGGTGGGTTCAGCATGAAGCCGAAACGTTCTTCTGTTTTTTATTTTGATTGAAGTGCTAATACCCATAACTGTCTTGAGCATCCATTTTTATTTCAAGCGCGTTTTTCGTCGCTACGAAGGGTTACGAAAATTTCGCTACCTAAACTGACGAAAAGCTTTATCATTATGATTCAGAAATTTTTGGTGGCGCTGTTAGTTTTGAAAAATTTTTTTAACACATTTTTGAAATTATCAGTTTATTTCGTGTTCGTTACGGGCATCAAATTTAAACTTATGAAAAGCCTAATTTATCTCCAAGTTAGAAATAAATAGAAATAAAAGGTTAAATTTTGTTGTTATTATAAAATAGCCGAGCCAATTTAATAAACATGAACTGAAAATGTAAAATATAATTTATTAAATATATACATAAATATAAATATAAATTTAGAAACAGAACAGGCTTTTAGAGAATTCATCAGCTCATAACTGTATCGCAGAATATTGAAAACAATTTAACCATTATCCATCAAACTAATAAGACGTATGTGTTATTAATAATACATAATTATTATTATAGAGCGGTACGATAGACTACAAGTAGAATGTTTGGTACCACACTTCAGGTATTGAAGAAGATTGAACCCAAGACGTATTTGAAGTACATATATATTAAAGACAAGGTACATATCACTACATGTTAAACAAGTGAAAAAATAAGAATTACACCATAACATACCACAGTATCTTGTGTTGAAAGAACGACAATTTTTATAACTTTCTGTTCTGTTGTACAGAAAGACGAAACTACAGTTTGGGAAAAGGGCAAAAATTATTGAAACCACGAGAGATATTTCCCAGTCTCGCAACTGTATTGAAAATTGTCACCTGTCACGAACTGTTATAAAGATGTAGGGCGAAGTACTTCCTGAGATATCATATGTTATTTCATGAACTAACTAGAAATCTAAACATATTTGCTTGTTTAAAGTGCAGAATTTAAAAAGTCTCACGTTTGCGAATTATTAAAAAAAAACTGAAATATATATATATATATATAAAGATAGTCGTAATATATAAAGTACAAACGATGAAGGTAATACTGGCAGACTGCCAAGTACAAGAGACAATAGTTAACATACAGGTGTTGAAACCATATGTACAGATACACTATGTAAAATACCTGGTTTATAGACTCTATGGTTTTGCCTGTTTGAAGTTAAGCACAAAGCCAATAAATGGGACATCAGTATTTTGTTCCCCAAAGGTATCGAAATCAGGTTTTTGGCGATGTAAGTGCGTAAACATACTGCTATGCCACTAAATGGAGGGGGTGTTCACTTTGATATTTTATTTTTATGGTTGACTACGTAAAGAATAATGCGTTTTTTTTTTAGTATCCCTATCTTTCTCGGTTCACAGCGCCTTTAGAATCTGAGCAATTTTTTTCACGGCGACCCTAGGAAGAAAGATAAACCTAACAGTTCCGTGTATTAGGTAGTCAGATGCAAACAACTTAATACTCAATAAATATTTCCATCTTAGCAACTTAGAAGCTGTTTCAAAGAATAATACAAGTAAACTGAAAGTAAAACAATATTTTTATCTAATATTAAAATAACCACAATTATTAAACGGATGTGATCGCCGGTTGGACACTTCACAACTTCTCAAAATTTGAATCAAGTTGGACATCACCAACCTCATTTCCTGTTTGAACCGAAACGTAACAATAATTTCTGCATAATATTAGTCGTCACATGAAGTTTAAATAAATGTCTTTTTATATATAAAGCAGATAACAAATTGACTTTACAACAAATGTTAAATGAATCCTAATAATTTTACAATTTTTTTAAATTTCAGATGAGTTGAACTTATTCAATATATAATTATATGTTCTTCTATTTATCACGTTTATGTTACTTGTGTACAGTCTATTCAGTTTTATAGTTTTTATGGTAATTGAATATTAACAAATTCAGTACAAGAATTCTGTGGACAATGAAGAGAATCATATCAGGGTTATATAAACTGAAAGTCAACACTTACCCACATATATATCAAATAGAGAATTGGCCGCTTTTATTGGAGAAAAGGATAGTGAGTGTCTGACGAAACGTTCGAACGTCTGATATATAAACCGCCGTCATAGGCTGCGACAGGTTATCCAACAGTAAACTCTAGGTAGGAAGAACATCACAGTTAACAAAATGATTTGAACGTATAATGTCATTTCGGCTAGTCCTAACAGCTATATGCAGTAAAGAACCTGACATTATTAGAAAACATATTGTTTTTACTATTTTGAAAAGATATCTATTGGTCACAATTTATTTAGCTGAAAGGCTTAGCCAATAAACGTCACGTTTAGAAAATTGTTAAGATTATATCAGTACCTAGTTTAAACACTGTTATACATTTTGTATAAAAGTGATATTTTATGATATACATTACATACTCATTCACTATTAAATATCTGACATCAAACCGTTAATTGAATATTGTTCCATTTATCATGTTTCTATTACTTCTTAATAATCTAAGTAGAGGTTGTCAGTCCTTGTAAGACATATTTACATGTGTTGATATGTTCACCAGTTGCCCAAGGGGCGAAAAAGGTAACATGTTTTGCACCCAAATATTGGTGTGTGTGTTTTCATATAGCAAAGCCACATCGGGCTATCTGCTTAGCCCACCGAGGGAAATCGAACCCCTGATTTTAGCGTTGTAAACCCGTAGACTTACCGCTGTACCAGCGATTGCCGAAATATTGGTTCAAAAAAAATTTCAACGATTCCGAACCTAATAAACAAGGGCTTGAAGCTAATACACAAGCTTACACATACATACCGATATCAACGGCTTATTTTATGAGAAAGTTCACTGAAGATACTGGAACCAGAAGAACCCTATTTTTACCAAACACTTTACCAATTAATTTACGAGGTTTGATATATCAAAATGTCAAGGATACGAAAAATGTATTCTTAAGACGGTTGGTATGGGTATTAAAACTTTAATTAAAATAAAGTACAGAACAACATTTTGACCTTCTTAGGTCATCCTCAGGGTAATAAAGAGAGAGTTTGAAACTGACCTTTACCGGGAACGTGTGTCAGGGTCGAGAGTATAAACGGGTACGGGATTGTACGGGTCGATGCAGTTATATGTTAGCGACATCTTTATATTGGTTTAATTTTGGATTTAGTTGCTGTATAAGTAGGGCTTCTTTGATTTTGCGTTTGTTTATATTTGTTTCCCTACTTATTATCTGAAATTTTACTATGGTTATTCTATGTTTATTTGATTTGCAGTGTTGAGAACGTCTGAAGGTCTTTTTGTGATCTTTGAATCTGGTTTCCATTTTTCTATATGTTTCTCCAAAAAAGAACTCGTGGCAGTTGTTGCATCGTATTTTGTAAATAATGTTGGTGATCCGACTGTCAGTGTAGTTTTTAGATAGAATGGAATTTAGTTTTGTACCTAATTATTGAATAAGTTTGGTGTTTACTGGAATCTTGTGTTTTGTTATAAGTTGTTTTTTTTTATCCAAATGTTGATTATGTTTTCGCTGATGTCGGAAACATGTGGTAAACAGCTGTGTGAGGTTTTGTAGTTTGTTTGGATTTATCATCGTTTGTTTGTTCTTGATAGTGTTATTGATCTTTGTGTGTGAGTATAATTTTTTCAACGGCTTATGAAAGAAATTTGTAGATGTTGATAAAGTGTTGTTTTATTTTGTTTATTTAATCGTTTATTTGGTTTCTTAATATGTTGAGTTTTTGTTGTGTTTCAGTTGCTGAGTTTCAAGGAATGTAAAACACAGTATGGGTGATTATTCTGAGGGTTTCTCTTTTAAACTGTGAATCGATTCTTGTGATCTTGAGGTTGAGAAATGTTATTTGGTTAGTTCTTTTGTTTCTATGCTTAGTATTGGTTAACTAAGAATTGGGGTGTACAGAGCTAACTTGGATGAAAACACTTACTATGTGTTCTGTAGATGTGAATCCAGCAACTGTATCATCAACATACCTGTCCCACTTTAGTGGTGAGTGTCAACCTCAAGTCGAAACGTTGTTCTGTACTTTATTTTAATTAAAGTGCTAATACCCATACCAGCTGTCTTGAGAATACATTTTTATTTCAAATGGGTTTCTTGTCATTACGAAGGGTTACGAAAGCTTGGTTAGCTATAGTGACAAAAGGCTTTATTATCATGATTGAGAAATTTCAGGTGGCGCTGTTACTCGTAAAAATATTTCTTAACAGTTTTGTGAAATTATCAGTTTATTTACTGTTCGTTACGGGAATCAAACTATAAACTTATATAAAGCCTAATTTACCTCCCAGTTAAAAATAAATGGTTTAGTTATGTGGTTATTATAAATAACGGATTCAGTTTAATAAGCATGAACAGAAATATACAATATAATTTATTAAATACATATATAAATATATATATAAATGTAAAAACAGAAGAATTACTGTTGTAATTTGAATATATGAGAAAATACATTCCCAAGGAATAGCCATGGCGAGCGACAATAGTACAACAGAGATGTGTGCTCAGATTACATATCCTCACACAAATTGTTTAAAAACCTTCCCTTTTTATAACGTTTACCACTTTCAATACACTTGTCAGGACTAAGTTTAGTGTGTGTCAAATTAAATGAACATTCTTGTTACTATCCATCGCCTCATCTAGTTGTAACCTGAATTTCTTGCCTTTCATTTTTTTTCAATTATCTGATCATTGAGGTTTTTACGCTGTGTTGGATTCTGTGACTTATGGTATTATTAGGTAAATGCACCGTTGAAAGCTGTCTTCCCGCAGACTCACCAACCATAATGTCCACCATATCTACTGCAGCTGGTAAAATCACTTCTTCTGAGTTGATGTGAGGGTTTTTTTTTACATTTTGCAACTCTACAGTATATGTCTCCTTTTTGGATGCTAACAAAGTATTGCTTGTTTCAAAAATGTACCTTTTTATTCTTTCAATTCTTTCACTTACTGGTAAAATAATCACACTATTTACTAGTCATATGAGAATTATTGGTCTCTAAGTGGCGTTTTAGTTTACCTGGAAGCACGCATTCTGGAGCTAAAGCTTTTAGACATAATAAACATCACGGAAATTCTTCATGATTGACATCTAGCGAAGTAAAACCAAAGTCTAGATAACTATACTCATTATTCTGTTTCTTCTCAATTTTACCACTGGTATGTGGATCACCATCCTTTTTTTTCACTACAACACTTCTTATTAATGTTCAAAAATCTTCCATTTTCATGCACAACGATTAAAAATCAACAAAATAATTTCATGAACTTTGCTAGAGCTCGCAGTCACCTCATCACAACACTCTTCAGTTATTTAGATTATTGGTGGATCAGGAGAGTCGACAGGTATTTATATACAAAATATAAGAAACGGGAAAGTTCGTGAAGTGCCTGGCGTATCCGAAAGTGCAAATAAACAAAAACATATCTCAAACACTCGAGAACGTTATTCAAAGGAATGTGGTGTTGTCTGATTTTGAAACTGTGAATTACTTCGAGCTAGTAGTTCGCGCAGTGTCCGAAAGATGTCGATATTGCTGTGATTCCATCGAAAATTTGAAATATCTTTCGGCTCCCATGTGAGTTCTCGTGGCACACATTTTCGAAAACACTTACGTAATTAACAAAACAGGAGAGTGAACAAAGCAGGTTCGTTATCATCATCTTCCGCCTTTTTGAAATACTCTGACGAAAAGGTGGGATTTGACATTCACTCTTCTAGAGAACCCAAACCATGAATTTGCTAAGGTTAATTTTCCGTTAATACCATGACATGAATGAAACACAGGATTCCAAGCCCAAGCATGTTACCCATCTAGCCACGTTCAGCTCTTAGAAATTGATTTACTAGCTATTCTATAAAGATCGTAGAAAATATTACAAATGAATGTGGTATTAAAATTAAGAAATTATTTGGATTATGAATGGATTTTTAATGCAATGTACTGTGTATCTACCAAGGACGAGTTAGCTTTATACAATTTTTACTAAAAGATGGCACTGCTGAACATTATCTTTATGAGCAAATAACATATTCCTATTTAAGTATTTTAGACTGTTAAAAATGTTTTATTACGCTATCGAACACAAATATGGCATTTTAAAACAACCGATCGACTGCTTTTAATGTGATTATATGTGTTGATAGTGATCCTGTTAACGGCGTAAAAACGTCTAAAAATGTGTGACAATCATTACTTGTTTTATTGCCAAAGTTTTCACCATTTGACATTTAGAAACAGACATTAATTGCTATTTTTACCTGCATGTCATCATATAACCGACATTTACATAAACTGGCCTATTTCTCTTTAACATCTAATTCTATCCAGGTTTTCTGGATACCGGGCCACGTTCGTATTCGCATGAACGACCTCTCCGACATTGCAGCGAAATCTATCTGCTCGGCACTATCACTGCTGTGCCTGTTCCGAACGTATATTACGGTCCTGCATTTAAGGCTCGGCTCCGTGCCAGCTGGCAGTCAACATGGAGTGAGAAACATGAAAACAAGCTTTTCCAAATAAAACCTTATATTGGACTTTGGTTGTTTTGCTTCTGTAAGGATTGGAAAGAGGAAGTTGTTCTAACTAGACTACGCATTAGTCACAGTTTGTTAACTCATTGTTTTCTTTTATCTGGATCTGATGCACCAGTGTGTAGTATGTGTAACACTCTGGACACAATAAGCTATATTTTATTGTGTTGCCATCGTTATGACTCTCAATGATGGCATCATTTTAAACATGTTTCGTCCCAATGTTTGTATGTGACGTTAGACAGTGTTATTTAAGAATCACAGTCCACCTATTTCAATTTGAAATTAGAAAATGGCTGTAACATTAAAATGCTTTAAATCAGAACTAGAAAGGCCAACTTCAGGTGACTGACGGTGGTGTTTGTACTTACCTGCTAGTCTTCCTGGCAAATTATGATAATTACAATTATGCTGCAGAAAGTCCTTTACAACTTGTATCACTGTAGTTTTTCTCTTAGTGCTGTAGACTAGATGTAAATGTTGGTTTTATGTTATATGTTTTTTTTAACTTTGTTTTATTTTAATTTCCTTTTATGAATTTTACTAAATTCACTTTAATATTAACTTTTTACCTGATGTTTGGTGCAGATAGCCCAGTTGCTTTGTACCATAAAATACTAAATCAACCAACCAATCAACCATAGTGTATGTCCACACATTTGTCCGTCTCCTTTTTACAGTGGCCACGTGTTGTGCTGCATTTGAAAAACTGCACGTGTGAGCAAAACTCACAATTCACTTTTGAAATGATGATAGATGAATAATGTTGATGTCATTCTTTTACACAAGTGGGATATTCTACACTAAACTCTTAGGAATTAATCACACACTCATTCACATTTTAAAGTGTGACTTAAAGAACAACAAATGTAGATTTACCATATGTTATTGTTGAGCAGCCATTATCTGAAATGCTCAGCAATTACTTTTGGCAGTTGGTGGTATAAGTAGCTCAGAGTAATTGTGGAAGTAATAGTTATAAACTAGATAGTTTGAACTTCCATTATCTGAAATTTTTGTTATGTTCATATGTCAGACTAAAGCCTATACTTCAGTTAATGAGATGGGTAATATTGTAAATAGGTTAGTGGATCTGTTTTTTTTTCTCTGAAGGTATTTGAGGAAAATTTTACATATTTATACTTTTTGTTCTGTAGTTGAAAGTATAAAGTATTTCTGAAGTTTTCAAACAAAACACATGACTGGAATGTAGAACCCCTGGGAGTTATGGAAGTCCCTAAACAATGAACTTTGTTAAAACATCATTGAAAATTTGGAAATGCCCATTTATCTTGTTATGAATCATTTTTCATGTTATGCGTACTAATTAAATAGAAAAAGCTTTTGATTATACAGAAAATGAACTGCTATTTTATTTTCTCAGAAAACAGTCGTTCTTTGAAAATGCGTATCTGGAAAAGTTGTAATAAACAGCCGTTCTACTAAGTCAGATTTGAAGATTTTACTTCCTACAAGCCAGATGGAATCATATTGAATAGAATAAATTTAAGTCAACAGATATTTTGTGTAAATATTAATTATTAGCTACTTCAATTTCATTCAGATATCCAACGAATTACAAAATCAAAATGTACTTCATAAATAAACTTAATTATCAAACATTGGTCAACTTGATGCAAATGTTATACTCTGCACGTCTTAAATGATTATTTAGTTATTTAAGAGCTTCGAAAAATATTAACACAAACTACTCCTTAAGCTCTGTTCAAACATTCTTGAGTTGATGTGATACATTAAGGTTTGACTATTTGTATAATTTTTTATTTATTATCTTCGAAAGTACGTGTAAGACACCGAGTGTAATTTGATACATAACCGAACTGAGAAACTAATTATCAATAAGTGTGAAACAATGTGTTATATCATCATTTTTAATTTGTAATGTAATTTTAAATTAGCAAATCCTTCGATATTGAGTTTATTACATACTAGACTTCGTCGAGAGAAATCTCTCTCTCGCTCTGTGTTTTTTAGGAAAGAAACTTTACACTTTCGAAGCTCAAATTTCTTTTTAATCTACAAAAATAATCATAAATTTCTAGTTTTTAGTCTCTATAACAGAGAATAAAAAGAAAAAAAATGATCAGCCTAACACAACAATAAACTAATCTATGTTACGTACCTTATCTTTACACTAAATATTTAATATGTTTGTTACGTTATTTCTAAAGTTAAAGGTGTAACAGGAGTGAGGTAGACTTATTATACAGAACGAATAATGTCTATTTGTTTGTTTGTTTTTGAATTTCGCACAAAGCTACTCGAGGGCTATCTGTCCTAGCCGTTCCTAATTTAGCAGTGTAAGACTAGAGGGAAGGCAGCTAGTCATCACCACTCACCGCCAACTCTTGGCCTACTCTTTTACCAACGAAGAGTGGGATTGACCGTCACGTTATAACGCCCCCACAGCTGAAAGGGGGAGCATGTTTGGTGTGACAGGGATTCGAAACCGCGACCTCAGATTGCGAGTCGATTGCCTTAACCCACCTGGCCATGCCGGGCCAAACATTAATTTGTGAAAAATGTCAAATAAATCGAGACGGGTTTCAATTCATGTTATAACACAACATGTTATTTGTACTTTGAGTTACCAGTGCCATACAGTAGTGACAGTTAATCATTTGGTGGGTGATATGTTGCTACTTAATTAATGGCTGTCTTCTTTGTACTCTGTAATTAAAAAAATAAAGGACGGTGGAAGTTAGCTTTATTTTTTGTCCCATAAATACTAAAGGATATGCTAAAAGTACTTTGTCTTTATCCAAACTTTATTCATCTCCTAGTCATTAAGTTTTCTTAATATTTTACTATTGTAGATAAATATTAAAGTAAGTTTGAACAGAGACGTTTTGCCTTTACTATTTTTGTAAATTGATTAAGGTAGATTTTGAAAGAGCTAACACAATGTCTTCAAAAATTTCTCAATGGGACAGAAGTAAGTTTAAGTACTCAAAACGCTTAAATTTGACATTTTATTGCCCACAGTGAACACAGCAAGTAGACCAATGTGGTCTTGTTCCTATAACAAAATCTTTAGATATTTATACTGTTCTAACATGTCAAAGAAATAAAACATTCTGTCGTTCAACTTTATTGTTATGAAAGAAGAAACTCTTTAGAACATAACCACGTGACTCATACATCTTAGTTATAATGTCACAAACGTAGATAACATTGACTGTATGTAATAAGTATGGTTATAGGTTGGTTTCTTTTATTTTACTCAGTCATAAAGAAATAAGGTTAAATACCTTTATTTGTAAGGCAAATCGGTTCACCATTCTTACGTTTCACTGTAATATAATATCAAACTTAAATAGTTTTGATAATATAGTGATCCATAATGATAATATTTCAGTATCATGAAATACTGCGTCAATTTTTGAATGACATTTTTATTTCGATCTTATTATAATGAATTAAAAGTGCAAATGTCACATGTTAAGTAATATTTTTATACGTATATAAACGATTATTAACTATTTATCTTCAGTCATTATCGTTCGGTTTTACAATTTAGATGTAGGTTTAGTTATAAAATATTAAGGAAACACGTAATTAAATTTTCTTTACATATTATGGTCCAGAAAATTTATTTCATAGTCGATGATGTTCATACTTAATACACAGTAATAATTAATAATTATCGAAGGTGACTTCATCTGTTAGAGACTTTTTATATTTACTATTAAAATTTCACTTTTCAGGAACTGTTAAAAATTTCTTGACGAACTCTCACTGTACACTAATGTGATCATTTTCTAAATATTTTTATAGCTAACTACCTGGTTTATAACTGTTAACATCGATAACTTATAATGCTAAAATTCGGGATTCAATCCCTTGTGTGGACACAATTAAAATAGACCTTTTTTAGCTTTCAACAACAAACAAACACAGGAATCATTTGCGTTATTTATTTTTTATCGATCATAAAATTCCATGTTCATACTGAAGTATCCGAAGTTTTGATCGTTTGTTCTTACTTTTTAAATATGTCGCCCAAAATTCTATATCCATTGTAACGACGTGAGAACAACACTAGGTAGGAGGAACATCACAATAAACAAAACCTCTTCTACACACTATGTTATCTGGAAAAGTCCTCACAGCTTCAAACAGTAAACAAAATGACATTATTAGAAGACGTATCGCTCTTAGTAAGCTAGCACACAAAATATATATGTTATCACAGTTGTGGACTGTATGTTATTACTAACATAACCATAACACCAGATGAATCATCTAACAGCTATCATACTAATGTAATTTTATTTTATACAGTCGTTAATTTGCAACAAATACATATGACAATGTTATCTGTTATTTTATTGTTAATATTACATACTTTCAGTTTTATATCAATTGTAGTAACAAATGGAATTTAAATTTAAATGTTTACTTTAAGAGCTATAAGGACAGATGTTATAAAAAAACACAAGGTTGTACAAACACAGTTGTTTTACCCTGTATTCCTGATTCATACATGAAATCATGTTGAAATAATTTAAAGTATCATTTCAGTTGCTGTAAAATATAAAATAATCAACAAAACTACATTATTTTTCCATTAGAAATATAGAGAAATTTAGAAGTTTTAGCTTCCTATTTTTATTATAAATTATCTACTTTTTATTCAATATTCTGTGACAAACGTTTACCAACAACAAACAAGAAGTAAACATTTTAACAGGTTTCTAAACGGCAAATAAGAAAATAACTTATAATTGATATTTCTATCATAACATTTAAACTGTTTGTTTGAATTCAGTCTTAAATAATTTGGAATGTCACCTTGAGTTGCTACCAACAGTGTTGTAAACATCAAAAGTATAATAATTATTGTAGTTTTCATTTCTTTTTTTCTGTTAAAAACAATATTCATGTAGTTGGTGAAATTTAACTTTATAACGAAGCTGTAATTCACAACAATGAATTATATCTTTACTATTTACAGGATCAAGGTATACGACAGAGGTACTTTGAGGGAAAGTCACGGAAGTACAAAGATACAGTTGAACACAGTCATTATTTAACTATGGATATTGTTCTAACTTAATAAAACTAGAAAGTAGAACATTCATTCTTACACAAAATTTATATCTAACAACCAAGAATAAGACACGACGGATCAATCAAAACACAGAGAAAGTACACAGAGAGATAAACGTCAATGTTATCATGCATGTGGTCAGTTACTGATTTGTAAAATAAAACAAAAATACTAGTTTCCGACAACATGATAATCAGACGTATTTAAAGTATCAGTGATATATATATTTAGAGAATCAGTAACATATATATATATACAACATCCATAACATATATGTTAAAGACCAGTAACATATATATGTAAAGCATTAGTAAAATATATATAAAGTATAAGTAACACATATATAAAATACCAGTAACATATGCATACATACATTATCCGTAACATATGTATGTAAAGTATCATCAACACATGTGTAAAGTACCAGTAACAAATATATATATATATATATATAAAGTATGGATAAAGTATCCGTAACATATATATGTACATCATTCCAATAAGTACTTAAGATGTGTATTTAGTATAATATTCATTATAATTGATAATATATCTAGATACTCTCAAACAAGATATAAAATTTTATTACGAAGGATTCTCAAATTATTAGATACTTCGATAACGTTTTACACGAGTGTAAACAAACAATTAGTCTACGGTACTGATACTCAACTATTATAGTTGAATTTAAATGAGATGCTCAGTTCTAAGAACATCACAACTAATCAGAATGATTCCAGTAACAGATGACGTCAGTGATCAGATTACAGTATTATACAGGCATGCTGGGAGCCACACACACTGAGCAAATAGGAAACCGTGAGCGATTATTTGTTCTTTAGATGGAAAACATATCTTTTAACGAGGCTAATGTAGTGGTGGGATAACATGAAAACTGTAAGTGGAAATGAAGTTGTGTGATGTGCCGTATTATAGCCACTACTTAGTTATTTTAACAATAAAAGACACGGGTATCTGTAAACACAATTCTTTAGTTTCACCGAAAGTTTTACAGGCTACATAGATGATTCTTCTACCCTAAAGCAGATAGACATACTGTTTGTTTCTTTGTTTGATTTTTAAATTTCGGCCATATCTGCACGAGGGCTATTTGCGTTAGCCATTCCTAATTTAGCTGTATAAGACAAAAGGGAAGACAGCTAGTCATCATCACCTATCTCCAACGCGTTTACGGTTTAAAAATCGAGAAGGTTTGGTGTTACGGGGATTGGAACTAGCGATTCTCAGATTACGAGCCTACTGTCCTATCCACGTGGCAATACTGTACCAGAACTATTGAATATACAGTATAATGTATGAGTAATGATCAAATTAGTGTATAATAAAAATTACCTTGAAGTTGGAAACGGACATAAATCGTACTATTATAACTGTGCAAAACATAATCAACACTGGAGCAAATCTTCTAGACTATAATGTGTATTATATTGTATTTCATTTTTATATTTTTTCAGTGATGTTTTAGCAGTCAAACCTGCATCTAAATATTCACAACAAACTATAACGATTCCAGCTAAATTAACAACAATCGTTTACTTGTAACAAAATAATAACATTAATCTTAAATATATGCTAACGTATACTTATTATCAGACTTATTTACCAATTACTACATTCAATAGAATCAAAAAAACACTTTCTATTATTCACCAATAATTTAAATTCGACGTCCAACTTTATTGATAGGTGAACTACATATGGGTTAAAATAACATCCTAACGGGAAAGTGTAATGTTGAATAATAAAGTAAAAATGTTTATTATGGTTAAACAATAGACCAAAACACTGCTATTCTTTTTTCTTTAATATATACACAAAATTAAATACTAAGCGACTTCCTATACATTACAATTTTGTTTATAGTTTCGACTTTTACACAGTTCAACTGTATAGAATTCTAAATTGGAAAAATAGGTCTCTCCACTACAAGATAAAAATATATTTCGTATGTAATATCTTGTCCACAACAATGCTCCAGATACATCTGTATTAGATACTTTTAATAGAATACCAAACGACTTCATGTTCTTTACCACGTTGGTTTTAGTTTTAGTTCGGGCTTTAAGACATTCACTTGTGACTTTGTGTGCAATTCAAACTAAGAAATAAATTATTCGTAAAGTAATAACACAGTACTCAGGCTTCTAAGTATTAGACATAACACTATCTTTTGTTGAGGAAATGAAACTATGAAACTAATTATTCGTTTAGTAATAATACAGTACACAGGCTACCAACTATCAGATGTAACACTATCTTTGGTTCAATAAATGAAAACTTACTAATGTATTAAAATGTGCTATTTCAAACTTCTTTGTATCTTTTATAATTTGAAAATAATATGTCTGTGTGAAGTTTAAAATGTCTTTATAACCAATTTCAAACGCAACAATAATTTCTGTATATATTAGTCGTTACATGAAGTTTAAATAAATGTTTTTTTATATATAAATCAAATAACAAATTGACTTTACAACAATATTTTAATGACTCCTAATAATTTTAGAAATGTATGAAATTTCTTGGTTCTTTTATTTATCATGTTTATGTTACTTGTGTACAGTTCAAGAGTTTTTTTTTCTTAAATACCAACAAATTTAATACACAAATCATGTGTACAATGAAAAGAATCACATCAGTGTTATAAAAGCTGAAACAATTTCGATTCCTATCCGGAGCAAATACAGAAACCAATTCTGCGACTTTGTGCTTTTTTTTCAAACAAAGAAAACCACAGTGAATAATTGGTCCACCAGAGTTTATAAACCATGTATTTAACCCAGTGTATCTCTACATATGGTTTCAACAGCTGTGTGTTAACCATGGTTTCTTGAACTTCTGTACTTTATACAATACGACTATCTTGATATTTATATTTCAGTTTTATATTTTTTTCTTTAATAATTCGCAAATAAGACACTTTAAAAGATTATGCACAATAAACAAGCGAATTTGATTCACATTTCTCGTTAGTGTATGGTATAACATGTGATATCTCATGTGGATGCTCAAGACAACTGGTATGGGTATTAGCAATTTAATTAATATAAAGTTTAGAACAACGTTTCGACTTGAGGCTGACACTCGTACAAATATGTTGACGATACAATTGTAGGATTCACATTTACAAAACACACTAAGTTTTTTCAACGACGTTTATTCCATATAACCCAACATTAAGTTCACCTGTGAACAGGAAAAAAAAAATCTAACCAAATAACGTTTCTCAACTTCAAGCTCACAAGAATCGATACACAATACAAAACAATAATTTCCAGAAATATTACCCTTACTAGACTGTACGTTGCCTGGGACACAGGACATTATACAAAAAGAAAATAACATATTAAGAAACCAAATACACACAGTCATGAAAGTATGTTCACCCGATAAAATTACCGATAAAATCAACAAAATAAACAACACTTCATCAACATCAACGAATTTCCTCCATAAACTGTTGAAAAAATTATTCGCACACACCTATAACAACAATGCAATCAACAACAAACCAACGATAACACTATTTATCATAATTTTTACTATTTCTTGTTCCTGGGCATCAAGTGTTATTTCCCAGTTGCTTATGCCTAAAGTAAATAAAAAAAAACATATTTTTCTCTTCAAACTTTGCTTTTGTGACCTGGGTAATGAAATTTTTCAATTTACCCATTTTCCCGAACATTCCAGGTAGATTTAGTGCTGAGTAGCGGAGAGAGAATTTTCTCGAACTTAGAAGAATTTTCAAGAATGAAAGTCAAAGGAAGCGTCACCTACATTTTTCAAGCTTCTTCACTCGTCAGGATGGTCTTTGCCACTGCCACAATGTATAAAATCTGGCAATTGGAATTGTCTGTAACCCGAACGAGTGGCTCCTCTTCATTGACAACTCATTCAGAAGCATAAAAGCTGTGCTGCTCCATAACGGGATAAAGTATCCGTCTCTTCCCCTGGCTCATTCGATGTACTTTAATGAGGAATATAACAGCGTCAAGATCTTGTTAGAAACTTTTATGTATGATGAGTAACGCTGGGAGAATATTGGAGACTTGAACATGGTTGCATTTCTGAGGGTTCTCCAAGGAGGCTTCACCAATTTTCCTGTTATTTTTGCCTTTGATACAGCATGGACATCGCAGTGCACTTCAACAGGAAGCACTGGCCACAACGGACCGAGTTCTCTGAGGGGATGCACAATGTTAAGTGTGAGCCAGTAGTGAATCCCAGAAGGTGTTGTTTCTCCTTGCGCAAATCTCGAGAAACTACTCACTTCTAAACATTTTTGTTCATTTTTATAAAACATTAGTATTGCGACCTTATGTAAATGAAAATGTGCAAATTTGCCCATTTTTACATAGAAAATAGATTAATTTCTAAATTTCATTATGCCGGTCACAAACGCAAAGTTTGTAGAAAATAATGACCATTTTCTGAACTTCCACAACACAAGCAATTAAGAAATAACACATACTGTCCAGGAACAAAATTTCTGTTACATTGTGTAATAAATTCCAAGACACAACAAAGTACCAAACCTTACACTGCTGCAAACAACATGTTCCCGACAAGAGCGAAAAAATAACCAACATTTCGAAAAAAACTTATAACAAAACACAAGATTCAAGTAAACACCAAACGTATTCTAAAACCAGGTTCAAAACTATAGTATATATTATGTTAAAACTACACTGACAAACACAACACCAACATTATTTACAAAATACAAAGCAACAACTGCCACGACTTCAATATTGAAGAAACAAGCACAAAAATGGAAACCAAATTCAAAGAACACAAAAACACTGTAACGTTCCTCGTACCTGGAATTTACAGTAGGAAGACCTGGAGGAAGCTAGAAGGTCAGTTTACACATTAGACGTTGGAACATTTCGTCAGACACTCATCGTTCTTTTCTCCAGTAAAATCGGCCACTTTTCTATATGATATATAGATAGAATAGTGTTGACGTTTCAGCTTTTATAACCTGGATTTTATTATCTTCATTGTACACATGATTTGTGTACTGAATTTGATGATATTCAATAACTTTAAAAACTACACAACTGAATAGACTGTACACAAATAACATAAACATGATAAATAGAAGAACATATAATTATATATCGAATAACTTTAACTTGTCTGATGTTTGATACTTTTTTAAAATTATTAGTAGTCATCATAACATTGTTGTAAAGTCAATATGTTATACATTTACATATGTAAACAAACATTTATTTAAACTTCGTGTCACGAGTAATATGATATCGAAATTATTGTTAGGTTTTGTTTGGTTATAATAACATTTTAAACTTAACACGGACATTATAATTTCAAACTACATTAGGTACAAATAAGTTTGAAATAGCACGTTGTAAAAGACCAGTAAGTTTTCCCAGTTTTCATTTACTCAACCAAAGATAGTGTTATGTCTTATAGTTAGAGCCTGAGTACAGTGTTATTACTCTACGAAGAATTAGTTTCTTAGTTTGATTGTATACAAAGTCACATGTGAATGTCTTAAAGTCCGAACTCCAACTAAAACCAACGTGGTAATGAACATGAAGTCGTTTGTTTTTTTACTAAACGTATGTTATACAGATGTAGTAAAGAGACCTGTTTTACCTATTTAGAATTCTATGCAGTTGAACTGTATAAAATTCGAAACAATAAACAAAATTGTAATGTATAGGAAGTCGCTTAGTATTTTATTTTGTGTATCTAATAAAGAAGAATGAATAGCAGTGTTACGGTCTAATGATTAACCACAAAAAACATTTTTACTTTATTATGCAACCTTACACTTTCCCGTTAGGATGTTTTTTTAACACATATATAGTTCACCTATCAATAAAGCTGGACGTCGAATTTAAGTTATTGGTGAATAATAGAAAGTGTTTTCTTCATTTTATTGAATGTAGTAATTAGTAAATAAGTCTGATAATAAGTATAAGTTAGAATATGTTTAAAATTAATGTTATTATTTTGTCACAACTAAACGACTGTTTTTATTTAGCTGGAATGATTATAGTTTGTTGTGAATAGTTAGATGTAAGATTGACTGTAAAAAATTACTGAAAAATGTAAAAAATGAAATAATATTTTAATACAAATTGTGTTCCAGAAGATTTACTCCAGTGTTGGTTATGTTTGGTTGTGAAGCACAATAAGTAATTCTCGAAGCTAACGCCCTCCTTTTTACAATTATGATAGTTACTGCTAAAATAGTACGCCTCATGTCCGTTTCCAACTGGTACCCAATATTTATTATACACTAGTTTGATCATTATTTCACATGTTGAACAGTTTTGGGCCAGCAAGGTCAGGTGGTTAGGGTACTAGACTGGTAATCTGAGTTTCACGGGTTCAAATCCCCGTTGCACAAAACCTGCTCTACTCTTCAGCCGTAAAGGCATTATAAAGTTACGGCTTATCGCACTATTCGTTAGTAAAAAAGTAGTAAGAGTTGGCGGTGGGTGGTGATGAAAAGCTGCTTTCCCTCTGGTCTTATACAGCCCTGGAATAGATGTGGGCAAAATTTAAAAATCAAACAAAGAAACAAACAGTACGTCTACCTGCTTTAGAGTAGAAGAATCATCTTGGCAGCCTGTATACGTTTGGTGGAACGAAAGAATTGTATTTACAAATACTTGTGTCTTCTAATATTGAAATAGCTAAGTAGTGGCTATAAAACCGCATTTCGAAGTTTGTTTATCCTAATAATACGACAGCTACGTGTGATCGATGCGATTTATTCATATATAAATATTCATGTACATCTATCATATAAATTGTATGTGAGGAGAGTTATACAGTTTTCATTTATTTTATAGTGCTATATATTCCACCCTAATCACACAACTTCATTTCCACTTACAGTTTTAAAATTATTCCCTCACAACATAACCCACATTAACAAAAAATGTTTTACATGTAAATAACAAATAATCACTCACATTTTCCAATTGGCTCAGTGTGTGCTTATCTGCAGGCCTGTATAATACTGTAATTTGACTATTGACATCAACTGTTACTGAAATCATTCTGATTGGTTGTGGTGTTCTTATAACTGAACATCTTATTGAAAATATAACTATAGTAGTTGAGTATCACACCGAGTTTTAACTGTATGTTCACATTCGTGTAAAACGTAATAGAAGTATCTAGAAATTCAACAGTCCTTTTTAATATAATTTTATATCTCGTTGAAAGTATTTCTTTATAATATCAATTATAATGTATAATTTTTAAGTAATTTTTGGAATAATTGTTGTTATCATGTTGTCAGAAACTAATATTTGTGTTTGATTTCACAAATCAGTATTTCACCACATGCATTAAAACAACATCCACAGTCAAAAATATATTGAAAATGAGACGAGCTTTCGACATAGAGAAAGGACACATAAATTTTTATAAAGTTCTTGTACTGGTTTTAGCGTGCCTGTGTTACATCGTACTTGTGTTTCGAGAGTATATTTATATCTCCACCAAAGTACCTCTGTCCTATACCTTGATCCTGTAGCTCGTAATAGATACAATTCATTGTTTTTGAATAGGCTTAGTTATAATGTTAAATTTCATTAACCACATGAGTATTGACTTTTATAAATCATAGAAATAAAGACTACAATAATTATTATATTTGTGATGTTTACAACACTGTTGGAAGCAACTCCAGGTGAGATTCTAAATTATTTAACACTGAATTCACACAAACATTTTAAGTGTTATCATAGAAATATCAATAATAAAAGTTATGTTCTTCTTTGTCGTTTAGGAACTTGTTACAGTGTTCCCTTCTGGTTGATTGTTTGTGAAGGTTTATAACAGAATATTTAATAAAAACAAGATAAATTATAAAAAAGAGAAAGCTTAAAGTTAGACACTTGTCTATATTTCTAATGAAAAAGTAACGTACTTTTGTTGATGATTTTATAGTTTACAGAAAGTAAAATGAGTCTTTAAATTATTTTAACATGATTTCATGTATGAAACACCAGTGTAGAGTTAAACAAATATACTTATACAACCTTGTTTTTTTTTATAAGATCTGTCCTTATAGCTCTTAAAGTAAAAATTTAAATTCCATTTGTTGCTACATGTGAATATAAAACGAAAAATAGGTAAAATAAACAATAAAATAACAGATAACATTGCCAGATGTTTTTCTTGCTAATTAACAAATGTATAAAATAATAATTACATTAATACGGCAACTGTTAGATGATTGATCTGGTGTTATGGTCATGATTGTTATAACATACAGTCCACATCTGTTAGAACAATATATTTACTTTGCTAGTTTACTAACGGACGGTTACTTTAGCGTTTTGTAAAGAGGATTTTTATGTACTATTAGAGATGCAATGGAAGGGGCATTTTTATGCTCATAGTTAACAGTGTTATATTTAAACGTGAAGAGCATTGTAGAAATACATGTGACTGAAAGTTAACGTAAGGTAACAACCAGAAAATAAGAAAGTAGATTACTTTAGAAATTAATAAATTAATAACAGGAGATTCTATTGACAAAGTAACGAAAGTGTTGAATATGATTATATTTTGTGAAGTGTTTTGTAACATCATTGGTTGTATTTGGTGATGACATGATATTAACTGTCTTATAATATAGATAAATAGTGACGAATATAAAATGATATCACCGATACGTCTTCTAATAATTCATTTTGTTTACTCTCTGTAGCTGCGAGGACTTGTCCGGATAACATAGCATGTGGAAGAGATTTTGTTTGTTGTGTTGTTCCTAATACCTTCTATTGTTCTAATTAAGTTAAAAGGCGAGTTGGAGGTGGAAATAGAATGGCTGGAAGCATATTTAAAGCATATTTATGATCAATAAAAAATAAATAATACCAATAATTCCTGTTTTTGTTTGTTTGCTTTTAAAAGCCGACAAAGATCTGTTTTAGTTGTGATCGAATACAGAATTTTAGCATTGTAAGTTATCGATGTTACCAGTTTCTCAATTTAAGGTAAATGAAGTTAAAGCTTCTTATAAACCAAGTAGTTTCCTATAAAAATATTCAGATAATGTTTGAAATTATCACATTAGTGTACAATAAGAGATCGTCAAGCAGTTTAAAACTGTACATAAAAACTAATATTAGAAACCCGTAACAGAACATACTTATTTTTACTGTGTTATCTGCAAATTTTATCAACAGTGAAATAAATTTTCTGGACCATAACATGTAATGAAAATTTTCATTTTCTGTTTCCTTAATATTTTATAATTAAACCAACATCTAAATAGTAAAACCAAACGATAATGACTGAAAATAAATAATTAATAATAGTTTATATATGAAAAATATTATTACTTGATATATAACATTGTAATTTTAATTCATGGTAATAAGTTGGAATTAAAAATGTCATTCGAAAAATGACCCAGAAATTCATGATACTGAGATATCATTGTTATGGACCACTATATTATCAAAACTATTTAAGTTTGATATGTCAATATGGAGTCAGCAGTTTGGAACAGTTAATTATAATATTTGTCAAAATGGTGAAAAATGATTGAAAACCTTTCTCATGAATATAATTTAAAGCAGTTCCATCTACTGTAAAATTATCACAGCACCCTTACTGTGATTATTGAGAAAATATAACTCAATTCTAGTTATGTTAATAATTCTTATAATTTCGCTATCTCTAAAATTTTACTACCTGCTTTTATCACGTGATATATTGAAGTTCGTCGTCACAAATATTGAAGTAAATGTCTACCTACATTAGGGCAACAAAATTAACTACATATGATGTGAAAAACGATTTTTAATGTTGGTTCAGGTCACAGCTGAAAAACAGAGGGTCATATTGTGTATGGCAAGGCTGGGACTAATATTCTGTTGGTAAACACCTTCCTTCTATGGACTGATTGCCATGTATCGTGTGGCTGCATTAAGATGATACACAAACGAGCCGTTTTAACGTATATGATACACAAAGGTTAATGTTAGTCTGTCGGTTATATCGTGACATAAAGGTAGAAATAGCAATTAATGTCTGTTTATAACTGGGGAAACCTTGGCTGTGAAACAAACATTGTTGTAAACCATTTTTTAAACGTTGTCTGTTTTTTCATGTCAAATGATGAAATCTTCGCCCTTGGACAGGATCGCTATCAACACACATAATTATATTAGAAGCAGTCAATCGGATGTTCTAAAACGCTATATTTTCAAGAAATATAAGGAATGTATATATATTCCATCAGGTGAGCAAAACAAATCATATTTTATGTATTCCCTATAATTCTGCTACTACCAACAATATTCTATATGTGGTGTCTCTGAGAAAACTTTCACTAAAGGAATGTTTTGTACATTACAATAAATTTCCAGACCAAACTTTCCACATCTACACACACAAATGAAACAACATTAACGCCCATGTGTATAGACGGTTGTACAAGCGTGAATGTTTAACCCTGTATTCCTGTTTCATACATGAAATCATGTTGAAACAATTTAAATTCTCATTTTAGTTGCTGTAAACTATTACATCATCAATAAAACTTTATTATTTTGTCATTGGAAACATAGACAAGTTTCAAACTTCTAACTGTTTATTTTTATTATAAATTATCTAGGTTTTATTAAATATTCTGTTACCAACCTTCACCAACAACAAACAAGAAGTAAATACTTTGACATGTTCCTAAACGACAAAGAAGAATATAACTTATAATTTAAACTGTTTATGTGAATTAAGTCTAAAATAATTTACAATCTCACCTGGAGTTGCTTCCAACAGCGTTGTAAACATCAACAGTATAATAGTTATTGTAGTCTTTACTTTTCTGATCTTTTAAAATTAATATTTATGTCGTTAGAGAAATTTAACTTTATAACGGAGCCTAATTTAAAACAATCAATTATATTTGTTACCAGCTGCAAGATAAAGGTATAGGACAGAAGTACTTTTGTGGAGAGTCACGGAAATATAAATATTCTGTCGAAACACTGTCACGATGTATCACAGGGACACTGAAACCAGTACAACAACCATACGAAAATTTATATATTCTTTCTCTATGTTGAAGAGTTTCTCTTATTTGACAAATACAACTTGACAATAACTTTATTTCATGTTTAACATCTTCTTAACTGTGGATGTTGTTCTAACTTAATAAAACTAGAAAGCAGACCCTTCATTTTTACAGAAAGTTTACTTTTAACAACCAACAACATGACACGATGGATCAACCAAAACACACAGAAAGGACACATTAACATCAAATAGAAAAACGTTAAAGTTATCATGCATTCATTCACAGAAAATATTTTGACAACATGATAATAAAAATTATTCCAAAAAATACTTACGATCTCTACTTAGTATAATTTTCATAATAATTGACATTATAAAGAAATACTCTCAAACAAGATATAAAATTTTATTACCAAGGATTGTTGAATTTCTAGATACTTTTATTACGTTGCATACGAGTGTAAACAGATGTTTGCTAGCTTTTAATAATAAACATACACATGAATTATTGGTAATATTTATTTTTATTAATCATAAAATTCCATGTGAATACTGAAGTATCCTCAGTGTTAATCGTTTCATCTTACACTATAAATATTTTTTATTACTTTGGATGTAGGAGGTATATCACAACAAGCAAAACCTATTCCACCTACTATGTCATCTGCACAGCTCTACAGCTTCAGACAGTAAACAAAACGACATTATTAAAAAAGTTATCGATTATAACATTTTGTATTGTTTTTTATTCATCACTATATATCTATTTGTGAAACCCATCAGATTATAAAACTGATAACATTACGTCATTATCAAATTCAACCAATGATGTTACAGAACGCTTCACAAAATATAATCATATTCAAAACTTTCCTTACTTTTTCAATAATATCTCCTACTATTAATTTCTAAATCAATCTACTTTCTTGTTTTCATGATATTAACTTACATAAAATTTCAGTCACATATATTTCTACAATGCTCTTCACGTTTAAAAATAACACTATGAATACGTGTATAAAAAGGTACCTTTTATTGCATCTCTGATAGCATACAAAATTTTCTACACAAAAAGGTTAAAGTAACGCTCTATCAGTAAACTAACACACATAATGTATTGTTTTCACAGCTGTGTACTGCATGTTATAACAAACATGATCACGACACCAAATGAATCATCTAACAGCCATTGTATTAATATAATCATTAATTTATACACTCGTTAATCAGCAACAAAATTATCTGGCACTAATATCTGGTTGTTTAGCCCTGTATTGCTCTTTAATACATGAAATCTTGTTCTAATAATTTAAAGTATCATTTTAGCTGCTGTTAACTATAAAATCATCAAAAAAGGACATTATTTTTTAACTACAAATATAGACAACTTTCAAATTTTTAGTTATCTATGCTTGTTATAAATAATCTAGGTTTTATTAAATAATTTCTTAAAAACCTTCACCAACAACAAACTACAATGAACACTGTAAGACGTTCCTAAACGACAAAGTAGAAAATAATTTATAATTGATATTTCTATTATAACACTTAAACTGTTTGTTTGAATTCAAACTTAAATAATTATAATCTCACCTGGAACTGCTTCCAATAGTGTTTTAAACATCAAAAGTATAATAATTATTGTAGTCTTCATTTTTGTCGTTCTTTAAAATTAATATTCGTGTAGTTAGTAAAATTTAATTTTATAACGAAGCATAATTCAAAACAATGAATTCTATCTGTTACCAGCTTATCAGCAAAAGAATGAAGGTTTTGGACAGAGGTACTTTGATGGAGAGTAAGGGAACTATAAATAAAGTGTCGAAATACTGTCACGAAGCCAGTACAAGAACCGTACAAAAATGGATGTATCCTTTCTCAATGTTGAAGAGTTTCTCTTATTTGATAAATATCATTTAACAATAAATTCATTTCATTTTCAACATCTTTTAAACTGTGGGTGTTTATTTAACTTAATAAAATTAGAAAGTAGAACCTTTATTCTTACAGAAAGTTTACATCTAACGACCAAGAACAAGACACGACGGATAAACAAAACACACAGAAAGTACGTATTAACATCAGATGGAAAAACGTTAAAGTTACCGTGCACGTCGTTAATTACAGATTTGCAAAATAAAACAAAAATATTAATTTCTTACAATATGATAATAAGAGTTATTCCAGTAGGTACTTAAGATCTGTACTTAATGTACTATTCATAGAATTCATATTATAGAGAAGCACTCTGAAACAAGATACAAAATTATATTACCAAGGAGTGTTGTATTTCTAGATACTTTTATTGCGTTATCACGAGTGTAAACATACAATTAGACAACGGTGCTGCCTTCCAACTATTATAGTAATATTTTTAATTACATAATATGTTCTAAGAACATCACAACCAACCAGAATGATTCTAGTAAGAGTTGACGTCAATAATCAAATTACGTTATTAAACAGGCATGCAGAGAGAGACACACTGAGCCAATAGGAAACTGTGACTGACTATTTGTTATCCATATCTGTTAACCTGGAAAATGTAGTGATGGAATAACTTTGAAACTGTTACTGTGGGTGGGTGTGCGTTTTCTTATAGTAAAGCACATAGGGCTATCTGCTGAGCTAACCGAGAGGATTCGAACGCCAGATTTTAGCTTTGTAAATCCGGAGACTTACCGTTGTACTAGCGGGGAACAAAACTGGTTCTGGAAATGAAGTTGTGTGATAAGGGTAGAATGTTTAGCACTATCTATATAAATGTAAGCTATATGATTTACCTGACATACAATTTATATAAGAGATTTAGATAAATATTTATATATCAATAAATTGCTTCGGAAACACATATCTGTTCTAACTTTGATGTGCGGTATGATAACTAGTTCTTAGTTATTTTAACATTAGAAGACACAGGTATCTGTAAACAAAATTCTTTCGTTTCACCAAAAGTAGACAGGCTACTTAGATGATTACTCTCGCCTAAAGCAGGTAGACAAACTGTTTGTTTCTTTGCTTGATTTTTAAATTTCAGCCTGAGCTACACCAGGGCTATTTGCTTTAGCCGTCTCTAATTTAGCTTTGTAAGAAAAGAGGGAAGACAGCTAGTCATCACCACCAACTGCCAACTATTGTCTACTCATTCTTTAACGAATATTAGGACTATCCGTGACATTATAACACTATTCCGTCTGAAAGTGCAAGCAGGTTTGGTGTGACAGGTATTCGAACTCACGACTCTCAGATCACTAATCTAGGGCCCTATCCACCTGCCCATTCTTGACCAGAAATGTTGAAAATATATAACAATGTCTGCGTAATGAACAAAATAGTGCATAATAATAGTTGGCTAACAGTTGTAAAAGGACATGAAGCGTGCTAGTTAAACAGTAGCTATTATAACTGTACAAAACAGGACGTTAGCTTTGAGAATTACATATTGTGCTTCACATCCAAACATAATCAACACTGGAGAAAATCTTCTGGACCACAATTGAATTTTATGTCAGTTTTTTAAATTTTTCAGTGATGTTTCTACAGTCAAACCTACATCTAAATATTAACATCAAACTATAAAGTTTCAAACTAAATAAGTAACAGTCGTTTAGTTGTGTCAAAGTAATGGCATTTATTTTTACCGTATTCTATTATTATACTTCTTTACCAGGTAATACATTCAATAGTATCAAAAACACTTTCTATGTTTAACCATTAATTTAAATTTGATGTTCAGCTTTACTGATGGGTGAAATATATGTTGTTGTTTGTAAATAGCATCCTAACGGGAAAAGTGAAGGGTTAATAAAGTAAAAATGTTTTCAGTGATTAACCAATGAACCGTAAACCTGCTATTCATTCTTCTTTATTGGATAGATAAAATAAATTACAAAATAACTTCATATACGTTTCAATTTTGTTTATAGTTCCGATTTTTACTCATTTCAACTGTATAGAATTCTAAATATGAGAGTCACGTCTATATACTACAGTGTAAGAATATATTTCTTCAATAATATGTGGTCCATAACTATACTTTAGATACATCTATATTAGATACGTTTAACCAAACAACAGACGACTACTTGTTCTTTACAACGTTAGTTTCAGTTCCAGCGTTAAGACAATCACTTGCTACTTTAAATATAATCAAACTAAGAAACTAATTATTTTGATAGTAATAATACAGTACACAGGTTATTAACTATCCCTCACAACACAATATTCGGTTCAGTAAATGAAAACTTACTAATCTTTTAAAATGTACTATTTCAAACCTATTTATATTTCATGTAATTTCAAATAAATGTGTCCGTTAAAAGATTAAAGTGTTACTATAACCAACTGAAAGATAACAATAATTTCTATATCATATTAGTCAACGCGTGAAGTATAAACTGACATTACAACAAAATTAAGATGACTTCTAATAATTTTACAAATGCATCAGATTTCAGACGAGTTAAAGTTACTTATTATATAATTGTATGTTTTTCTGTTTATTATGTTTATGTTACTTGTGTACAATCTTTTCAGTTGTATAGAAGTTATAGTAATCGAATATTAACAAATTGTGTATCGGTTCTTGTGATCTTGAAGTTTAAAATGTTTTTGGTTAGTTTTTTTTTTTTTCTGTTAACAGGTACACTTTATATTGGTATGTATACAGTTAACGTGTTTGAAAAAAACTAAGTGTGTATTCTGTAGATGTAAATCTAGCAATTGTATCGCCAACATATTTGTACCGGTATATTGGAACGTTTTAGCCTTAACTCGAAAAGTTGTTCTGGACTTTATTTTAATTAAAGTGTTAATTTCCATACCAATATTCTCGAAAATAAGTTTTTTACTTCAAGTGGGTTTCTACTCATTACTAAGGGTTACGAAAACATGGCTACCTCTAATGGCGAAAAGTTTTATCATCATGATTGAGAAATTTCAGTTGGCGCTGTTAGTCTTGAAAATATTTCTCAACAGTTTTGTGAAATTATCAGTTTATTTAGTATTCGTTACGTGCATCAAACTATAAACTTATTGAAAGCCTAATTTACCTCCCAGTTATAAATAAATCGAAATAAAAGGTTAAATTATGTGGTTATTATAAAATTACGGATTCAGTTTAATAAACATGAAGTGAAAATGTACAATATAATTTATGAAATACATATATGAATATATAAATTTAAAAAACAGAACATGCTTTTAAAGTGTTCATAAGCGAAAAATTGTATCGTAGAATACACGAAACAATGAAAACAACATAACCATTATCCATGAAACTCATAAAACGTATGTCTTATTCTCCAGACATATTTGTTATTAAAGACCGATAACCTAGACAATAAGAAGAATGTTCAGTACCACACTTCAGGTATTTAAGAATTTTGACGTACATATATGTTAAAGACAAGGTATATATCACAACATGTAAAACACGTGAAGAAAATAAGAAGAATTACACCATAACATACCTAAGTATCTTGTGTTAAAATATCGATAATTTTTATAACTTTCTATTCTGATATCCAGAAACACGAAACCACAGTCTGAAAAAAGGGCAAAAACTGTTGAATCCACGACAGGTTTTTACCAATCCCTAAACTGTATTGGGAATTGTCATCCTGTCACGAGCTGTTACAAAGATAAAGGCCAAAATTGTTCCTGAGATATCATATGCTATTTCATGAAGTAACGAGAAATGTGAACAAATTTGTTTTTTTATTGTGCAGAATTTGACGAGTGTCATATTTGCGAATTATTAAAAGAAAAAAGTGAGAATGAAATATAAATATAAAGAATGTGTTAATATATAAAGTACAGAAAATACTTGAATAATGAAGGTAATACTGGCAGACTGCCATAATACAAGACACGATAGTTAACAACCAGCTGTTGAAACCATATGCAGAGATACACTGTGTAAAATGCCTGGTTTATAGACTCTGGTAGACAGATATTCACTGTGGTTTTGTTTGTTTGAAATAAAACACAAAGCCGGTGAATGGGATATTTGTATTTTGTCTTTCAAAGGTATTGAAACTCGGTTTCTCACGGTGTATGTCTGCAAACACCTCTATACCACTGGAGGGGGGCGGTCGTTCGCTATGATATTCTATTTTTATGGTTTACTATGTTATGAATAATACGTTTTTTGAGTGTCCCAATCTTTCTCGGTTCACAGCGCTTTTAGTATCACATGAATGTTTTCACGGCATCCTTTGAATAAGAAAAAAAACATACACTTCAGTGTATGAAGAAGCTGGGTCCAAAAATTTATTCTTAAAAAGTATTTCTATCCTAACAAATAAGTTGCCGTTTTACATAATAATACACATGAATTGAAAGTAATAACAATATTTTAGATTATTTTTAAATAACCTCAATCAATAATGGGATGTGTGTGACTGTTAGACACTGCACAGCTTCTCAGATACTGGAATCATATTGGACACCACCACTCTCATTTCCTGTTCGACATTAAATTTCGCACGATGGTTACTTTTTATCAGAACAATCGCCAAAAAACAAGTTTCGTAAATATATGTCGTAGCAATTACAATTAGGATTCGCTGAGTATTAGCTCTTCGCAGTGAATATTCATCTTCTATTGATATCTAATTCTCTGTTAGTTCCATGCTACGAAAATGTGTTTTTAAAGACTTGTCACAAGACACTTCAGTAAAAGTATTTCTTCTTAAAAGGTAAACTCAGATGGAATCTTACCATGAAATGGGTGTTGGACTACAGCAAACTTTTCCATATCTTCAGGAAAGTAATTTTCAAACAAGTGTCTGAGCTGTGTTAGGTGCTTCTCAAAAACAGATTTTAGTTTGTGTGTCAAATCAACTTCATTGGACGTAAGAAATTGCTGTAGCAGAGGGAAACTGTCTTTGCCGCAATCTCAATTCATTTTTATTCTCCATAGTATTAACTTTTTTCAAAACTGAAACACTCTCTTCAAGTTTCAAAGTGTGGTTGTTGCTTCCCTGCAGAGAGAGATTCAAGATAATCAGTTTCTCGAAGAGATTACACAGGTAAATTTGACAAAAAATCAGTAGCCAAAAAGTTTTAGTACATTCGTGTTCTTCTTCTTCGAGATAAGAAAATAATTACTGTTGTAATTCGAACACACAGGACAGAATATTTCCATGAGATGGCCATGGAGAACTACAGTAGTAGAACAGATAAGTGTGCTCAGGTTCCATATCTTCACATAATATTTTAAAAACCTCGCGTTCTATGACCGAAGTTTTATAACTTACTCAAATTTCAACACATTCTAGGTTCAATGAGTAGTAAATCGAATGAGCATCCTTGTTACTATCCTTCGTCTCATCCTGCTGTAACCCGAATTCCTTTGCTCTATTTTTTCAATTATCTGACCGTTGAGGTCTTCTCACTTGTGTTGGATTCGTCATTTTGTACTGTTGTTGATTAAAAAGACTGTTGAAATAAGTCTTCCCGCACACTCACCAGCTATAATGTTTACAATATCCACTGCAGCTGGAAAAATTATTTCTTCTTTGATGATGTGAGGCATTTTACATTTTGCGACTTCATATGCCACCTTGTTAAATGCTAACAAAGCATTGCTTGGTATTGATGATGTTTTAAAAATGTACATTTTTGTTCTTTTAATTATATTAACTTTTTGGTAAAATAATAACGGGGTTTACTACCCATGTTAGAATGATTGATTTTTATGTAGGGTTTCAGTCTACTTGGAATCATGCCCTCTGGAGTCAAAAGTTTTCGACATAATACACATTGCGGACACTTTTCCTGATTGACATCTACTGCAGGAAAACAAAATTCTAGATGACTGTCCTCGTATTTCCATTTCTTTACAACTTTGCCATTGGTCTGATGTTCGACATCTAATTCTTCACTTCCACACTTCTTCTTAATTTTCAAAAATATTTTCATTTTAAGCACAATGACTAAAAATAAACAAAATAAATCACTGAACTTCGTCAGACCTCGCAGACACTTAGTCACAACAACTTTCAGTTATTTCTATTACTAATAGACCCGGAGAGTCGACAGGTATTAATATACAAATTATAAGAAACGAGAAAGTTCGACACGTTCCTCTCATAGCCGAAAGTACAAGTAAACAAAAACACATCTCACACATTCGAGAATGTCATCAAAAGGAATATATTGAGGTCTAATGTTAAAACTATGAACTACCTCGAGCTAGTAGTCTGCGCCGTGTCCGAAAGTTGTAGATATTGCTGTGATTCCATCAAAGATTCGGCACCACTTTGGGAACCACTGATCTAGTGAAGAAAATAGGACAGTGATCATCTTTAACATCATCTTCCCGCATTTTGAAATACTCTTGTCTGATATAACTGTCACTTTTGTCGGGCACCCAAACTCAGATTCTGCCCTTTTAACTTTGCGTTAAGAGGTCTTATGAGGTTGTAGATTTATGCTAATTTTAGGTTATGATGTAATGAACGAGTGGCATGCGCGTGTTTTTCCCAGTGACAAATCTGGCAGAGCTACAAGGAATTTCGTTTATAGACGTGCTTTTGGAATATGATCATTGAACACTGAATGAGTGTCAACCAGATATAAATTGTACATCACAAATGTTATTCTCTACACCACGAACGAAACATACAACCACGGTCAACAAACATTGATGATGTGTAACAAGTCTACATATAAATTATCACTTGCTCTGGGTCGATTTAACATATAAGGGTATATCATAACAATGAAAACAGACTAGTTTCTATATGTTTTTAACCTTACATAGGATTCTAACAGAATCGCGTGATTTCTCGTAACTGGGAACTCACGACATTGCAACCATCTTTTCATCTGAGTATTTGAATGTTGATCTATGTCTTCATAACAATATTTGGCTCCTGGAACGTTCTTTTCCAACAATTGTATTTTAAAAAACCCTGCGTGTGCCATTCTGACAGCCAAACTGTCGGTTTGTTTGCCCGTATATTCTATAAAAAAAAATAAATAAGAATCGTGGCAGGTATTCCAATTTAACACTTACCATCTCAAGAAAAGATGCAAAGCAATCGATGACGGTCAGAAGGGACCTTCTCTTCTCCCTACTCGTGAAGAAAAATTTAACTGGCCCAGTGATTAATGATAAAACCGACAAAATTTAAAGTTAACGAAATTATGCTGCAATCTGTTGGCGAAGGTACGTTAATGGTTCGCAAGAGGTTAAATATTGACCCTTAAAATATAAAAAAAACAACACAAGAAGATAGGGATCTGTAACTCCAAGAACCTCAGAATTTACTCTGGGGAAAACAGAAGTACCCAGAGTTAACCCACTGTCACGATCAGGGCGCCGAAAAATCTACCCTCAAAATACCAGGAAGTTGCTTGAAAGAAAATAATGATTAGTAAGGCTTTTAAAAAAACACAAAAACATACACAACTGTAAAATGCATGAGTTAAGTCAACGATGGATCAAAAGATCGATCTAAGCCACCAGGAGGATAAAGATAGGCTGTTCGTGAATATAAAACAGAGTGATCGATTCTACCTGTATCGATGAATCGTTCAATTTCTGCCTAGGACGATTGGAGTCTTCTTACGAATCTGATTGGTGTCTTCTTGCTGAACGTGATGTTGATGTCTGTTGTCTTAACGAGCGTGGGTTGAGTCTGGCATGAAGCTGTCTTCTTTGTTTGGGTCCCTGTTGAAAAGTAATGTTAACGTTGTTCATTGTATCCTTGTCTTTCTTCTTAGAATTAAGTGTAGAAATGATGCTGCCAGCAGAGATAATGGGGATGTATAGAGATGAAAGCTTACTGGACGAGGGGTACTCTGATTGATAGACTTGACATGCGGAAATGTAGTTGGTGTAGAATGTGCCGCGGACATTCGGCACTAAAATGAAAATACAGTAGGATACATCCGTGGTTAAGTACAGAAACAGTTACTTGTTTATGCTCAGTCACGACTTTTACAAAGTGGGTTGGTAACCATACTCGCCCTTTCAGCCGTGGGGGCGTTATATTGTGACGATCAATCCCACTATTTGTTGGTAAAAGAGTAGCCCAAGAGTTGGCGGTGGATGGTGATGACTAGCTGCCTTCCCTCTAGTCTTACACTGCAAAATTAGGGACGGCTAGCACAGATAGCCCTCGAGTATCTTTGTGCGAAATTCAAAAACAAACAAACAAACAAACAATTCAAGCCTCTACATACGCTGTATGACTATTTTTCAGCTCTAACCTGCACAAACCTTAGAAATCGTTTTTGACATAATATTTCAAATATTATGTTACCATAATATGAAGTTAATTTTGTTGCCCTAATGCAGGTAGACACATACTCCTATATATCACGGGCTAAAAACCGCTGGTAAAACTTCAGAGTGGTTAATCTTTCATCTATGGCCTTTAGGATAAGTTTCTAAAGATGGTTCTTATGTCGCGTTTGTAGAGGTGACAACATGTTAGTTATTTTGTGTACAGTGATAAAGATGGTTCAATGAATCTCTGTGTGCTTATTATTTGTTATATCTAGTTTTTTTAACTTCATACATTACTTTCAAAGTGAGAATGCTGGCTGGTTATAGAATATTTTGGTTGACCTTGCCGAATGTTTTCTATTAGAAATGCTTCTGTAACAGTGGGTTAGAACTTTCCCTTGATAATAGATAACATTGTAAACGAACATTTCCTGATAGGGACAGTTTTAGGGTCATCGACATATTAACAAGTGAAAACCAAGGACATTATGATGGTGGCCAGGATCAACATGATTGTTTGAACAAGATGTTACCACAGACGGCTAGCACAGATAGCCCCCGAGTAGCTTTGTGCGAAATTAAAACAAAAACAAAAACAAACATGCCTCTGTAATAGTTCATAAAAGGCGTCTTTACAATGAGGTAAAGAAGTCCTGTGTTAGTAAGCTGGCACACTAGTTATATAGTTCTCTGAGCTGTGGTCTGTATGATATCCAGTCGTTAATTAACAACAAAAACCTTTTATCATTTACTAGTAAAAATGTGAATACTATAAAACTAGACTAAATATTAGCTGGTCAAAAGTTTAAGGCCACACCAAAAAAAGTCCTAAACAGGTTAGAAAAAGCCCATTAAAAGGTCTCAATAGTGAGTTGCGCGGCCGTCATTGCGAATAACAGCTAACATTCACTTTGGCAGAGTCGATATAAGCATTTGCAGAAGGTTGGTTTCACTAAGATCATGCACTGTTTGGAATTAACGTCCATTTCTGTAGACTTACCTATCCATCCACCCTAAAATATTTTCAATCGGGTTCAGATCGGGTGTACAAGCTGGATGGTACAAAAGAGTTACGTTATTCACTTTGATAAAGTCTTTTGTCATGCGGGCATTGTGGGTTTGCTGAAAGATCAAGTCATTTCCACTAAACTAAAGTTCTTCACTCAGTAAGGATGCTCTTTCCAGCCTGCCAATATAGCCAGCTGTTGTTTCACGCCCCTGTATAACCTAAAGCTCCATTGTTCCATGGAAGGATAAAGCATCCCAGATCATGATGAAACCTCCTCCACTGTGTCGTGTAGAAAATGTCTCTAGTGGGATGTCCTTATCGTACCAGTAACGTTGGAAGCCATCTGGACCATCCAGGTTAATTTTTTGTCATCAGAGAACAAAACATTCGTCCACTTTTTTACGTCCCATGTTTGGTGCTTCTCAGCAAAGTTTAACCAAGCTGTTTAATGGTGTGGAAGGAGACGTGGCCTTTGAACACGTTTTTTAAATCCTTTCTCTCGAAGAGGCCGTCTTATTGTTCTTGAGCTGTATTATGCGTCTGTAAGGGCCTTTGTCAGGTACGACGATCGGCTTGTGTCTTGTCGGACAACTCGTCGATTCCTCCTGCTCAACGCCCGTGTAAGGATTTCAAATTACCCCCGTTTTTAAGTTACACCCCGGTAATATAAAATCGTTTTCAGAGTACCGGGGAAGTAACATGAAATCGATTATAAATTACCCATCTTGATTTTATATTACCCTCTCTTATAATGCCAAAATGACAAACATAATGATTGCTTTAAATATCTGTTGTACGTGCCGAGTACGTATCTAAGTGCATGATATTATGAAAAAGGCAAAAAAATAGACGGGGTTTACATAAAATAAAAAGTTCATATGTGAAATAATCTTTGTTCCTTTCAACGTCGATATATATACAATCGATCAGAAAAAATCACTTGCGTCCGCTCGCGGTCAAAAATAATTATTACTTTCACCAAATATATTTTATTTCTTTTATTAAAATTGATGATTTATATAAGATAAATGGTATTTTAAGGGCTCGTCCTCTCCAAACCACAAGGTCTACATGTTGTCTTCATTCAATATTTTGTAATTTATACATGTTAATATTTTTATACTTCTTTATGCGCACTGATTTGTTTTGTTTTTGGAATTTCGCACAAAGCTACTCGAGGGCTATCTGTGCTAGCCGTCCCTAATTTAGCAGTGTAAGATTAGAGGGAAGGCAGCTAGTCATCACCACCCACCGTCAACTCTTGGGCTACTCTTTTACCAACGAATAGTGGGATTGACCGTCACATTATACACCCCCACGGCTGGGAGGGTGAGAATGGTTAGGGTGACGCGGGCGCGAACCTGCGACCCTCGGATTAGGAATCGCACGCCTTACGCGCTTGGCCATGCCAGGCCTCTGCGCACTGAAATAAAAATGAGTAATTGACAGCATGAGATATAGAACATGATAAATATTTGAATTTTTGCATTGTTATTAATATGTTAATTTCATTTACACACCCTGCGATAATAACGTCTAGCATCTTAACAAACCGTTGAAATGAGTCTAACGGGAAGAGGGTAGTTTGAAATCAAGGCTCGTAAGAAGAAATCGATTTCAGACTACCCCCGGGAGTAACCTGAAATCGATTTTGTCCTACCCCCCAGTATTATGAAAACGAATTCCAATTACCGGGCGGTAACATTTACAGGGAGTAGTTTGAAATCGTTACACCGAAGTAAATTTTCTCGGACCAACCACTTGAAATTTTCGTTTCGTATCCTTCAGGGACTTTTAAGAAATTTGCAACAGCAGTTTTACTAAGCCGAATCTCACCAGCGATGGCACGTTGAGAGTGACCTTCCTTTTGCAGCTCGACAATTCTGCCACGTTAAAACTCTGTCAACTTTTTAGCCTTTGCCATGTTTTTAGTCAATGCAACACAACAGATGTCAGTAGGAGATGTTGACAACGCTAATGATTGAACACAAATGACTAAATTTCATTACGTGTTTACCGATTAACGTTTCGTTTCAGCATGGTCTTAAACTTCTGACCAGCTTGTAATTAGGCTAATTTCATGGTGTTCACATTTTCCCAATTAAATGCTTAAAAAGTATTTTCCCCTTTTCTTATTTTCATCTTTCGATGCTCTACTCAAATAAGCAGTTGAGTCTAACAACGCAAAATGTATATTTTCTCTTTATCTTTATTGCCCTTAAGATTTTGGCCGGAAAGTATGTGTTAAAATAGCATCCTAACGGGAAACTGAATGGTTATATGATAAAGTAAAAATGTTTTCTATGATTAATCGCTTCTCAACCACAACAATGCTATTCATTCATCTTTTTGAAATACATCAAAAAAACACTAAATGACTTCCTATACAATGTTGTTTATAGTGTCGACTTTTACTCAGTTCAACTGTATAGAATTCTAAATAGGAAAAATACATCTCTAACTGCTATGTAAGAATATATTTCGTAGGTAACATCTAGTCCTTAACAATAATTTAGAAACATCTCTGAAAGATACGTTTAATAAAACACTTAACAACTTCATGTTCTTTATATCGGGCCCGGCATAGCCAAGCGTGTTAAGGTACAGTCATTTCAGTTGTATAGTTGTTATAGTAATTGAATATCAATAAACTCAGCATACAAATAATGTGTACAATGAAGAGTGTTATAACAGAGTTATAAAAACTCAAACGTCAACATTTTCTTACATATATATCAAATACAGAAGTGGCCGCATTTACTGGAGAAAAGAACAGTGAGTGTCTAACGAAAAATTCCAACGTCTAATCTGTAAACTGCTCTCAGAGCCTTCTCCAGGTCCTGCAACTGTAAACTCCAGGTAGGAGGAACATCACAGTCAACAAAATGTTTTCAACATACAGTCCTAAGAGTTAAAGACAGTGAATGACATGACATTATTAGAAAATACTTTATTATTAATATTTTATAACGATATCTATTGGTGACTATTTATCTAGCTGAAAGGCCTAGCCAGTAAACGTCACGTTTAGTAAACTGTTAACATTATATCATAAACTAGTATAAACACTGTTACACACTGTGTATAAAAGTGATATTTTATGATATTCATTATGTAATCATTCAGTATTAATCTGTTACGTCGAACCGTCACTTGAATAATGTTCCATTTATCATATTTTTCCTACTTTATAATTATTTAATTAGAGGTTGCCCGTCCTTCTGAGACATTTACATGTGTTGATATACTCACCCGTTTCCCCAGGAGTGAAAAAAGTAACATGTTTTGTACCCAAATATTTGGTTCATAACAAAATTTCAACGATTCCGAACCTCATATACAAGGGCTTGAAGTTAGTACACGAGCTTACTGATACATATCGATATCAACGGCTGATTTTATGAGAAACTTAATTGAAGAAACTGGAACCACAAGAACCCTGTTTTTTCTAAACACTTCACAACTTAACTTACGATGTGAGATACATCAAAATGTTAAGGTTATGAAAAATGTATTATCAAGACATCTGGTATGGGTATTAAAACGTTATTTAAAATAAGGTACAGAAAAACGTTTCGATCATCTTAGGTCATCTTTAGGATAACAAAGATATAGTTTGCAACTGACATTTGCTTAGCATATGTTTCAAGGACGAGAGTGTAAACGGGTACGGGATTGTAGGGGGCCAAGCAGTTGTACGTAACGAACATCTTTATATTGGTTTAATTTTGGTTTTAGTTGTTTAAGTAGAGCTTCTTTGATTTTACGTTTGTTTATATGTATCTCCCTACTTAGTGTCTGGGAGGTTTCTATGGTTATGTTGTGTTTATTTGATTTGTAGTGCTCAAAAACATGTGAAGGTGTTTTTGTGTTCTTTGAATCTGGTTTCCATTTTCCTGCTTGTTTCTCCATTATATAAGTCAAGGAAGTTGCTGTATTGTATTTTGTAAATAATGTTGTGTCTATCATTGTAGACTTACCTAGTATGGAGTTTAGTTTTGTACCTGGTTTTAGAATAAGTTTGGTGTTTACTGGAATATTGTGTTTTGTTATAGGTTTTTTTTTCATCTAAATGCTCTTTATGTTTTTTCTGATATCAGGAACATGTGGTGTGCAAAAGTGTAAGATTTTGTAGTTTGTTGTATTTTGGGATTTATTATCGTTTGTTTGTTGTCGATTGTATTATTGATCTAGGTGAGTGCGAATTTTTTTTCAACGGTTTGTGGAGGACATTTGTTGATGTTGATGAAGTGTCATTTTATTTTGTTGATTTCATCGTTAATTTTATCAGGTGAACATAGTTTTGTGACTGTTTTTATTTAGTTTCTTAATATGTTGAGTTTTTTTTTGTTTCATGTGTTAGGTCACAGGGAATGTTTAATCCAGTATGGGTGGTTTTTCTGAGGATTTCTGTTTTGAATTGTGTATCGGTTCTAGTCATCTTGAGGTTGAGAAATGTTATTTTCTTAGTTTTTCCCTGTCAACAGGTGAACTTTATGTTCGGGTTGAAGAAACTAAATTCGAGTTCTATAGATTTCAATCTAGTAACGCTATCGTCAATATATCTGTACCAGTATTGTGGTGGGTGTCAGCCTTAAGTCGAAACGTTGTTCTGTACTTGGTTTGGTTGATTTAGTGTTTTATGAGGAAATTAAGGTAAAACAAACCAAAGTTAAAAAAATAAATAAATACCATAAAAACAATGTTTACATGTAGTCTACAACGTCAAGAGAAAAACTACAGTTATTCAAGTTGCAAAGGACTTTCTGTAGAGTGACTGTAATAATCATAACTAGCCAGGAAGACTAATAGGTAAGTACAAAAACCACAGTCAGTCACCTGAAGTTGGCCTTTCCAGTCCTGTTTTCGATGACAAGAAAGTAAAAGGTGGCTTATTGAAATCTGAGTGCTACACAAACTACACACTGGTGGATCAGTTCCAGATAAAAGAAAACGATGAATTAAAAAACTGTGACCAAGGAGTAGTCTAGTAAGAACAACTTTCTCTTTTCGATCCTTACGCTAACAAGACGGCCAAAGTCCAATATAGGGTTTTATTTGGAAATGCGTTCTTTCGCGTTGCTCACTTCAAGTCCACTTCCACCTGGCACGGAACCGAGTCTTGAATACAGGACAATAGAGCATGTATTCAACAGGCACAGCAGTAATAGTGCCAGAGCAGATAGACTTAGCTGCAATGTCGGCGAGCTCATTCCCGCCAATGCCAACGTGGCCCGATATCCAGAAAAACTGGATAAAAGTAGATGATAAAGAGAAATAAGCCAGTCGGTTTTGAATATCGGCAAGAACAGGGTGTGAAACAACGTGAAGCAATTCCAGGGCCAGTAGAAAACTGTGCAAGTCAGTATAAATCGTGCAGTTCGAGTACTGCTTAGCTTCTATGTGATCCAGGGCAAGAGAAATGGCATACAGTTCAGCAGTGAACACAGAAGCTGTAGAGGGGATTTTACGCACAACCATCAAACTACAACAAACCATGGCAGAGCCCACACAGTCACCTGATTTCGAACCATGTGTGTAAATAGGAATGGGAGGATGGTTCGAAAGATGTTCAGCAAATAGCAGACAATATTTCCAATCAGGAGTGTCTACTCTTCTCAGATTAATTAAAAATAGGTCACAACTGAGAAGTGAAGAAGCCATGGTGGGATAGACTGACCAGTGGATAAAGCAATGTTATTCAAGGACAGACCCAATTCATCTAACTGCGCCTAGATACGAAGACCAAAAATAGCAATAGCAGGTCATCTATTTTGAAAAAGTATGGCCCATCGAGGAAGGAAAACACAACCCCAGGTGGGATTATTTCGTAAGGAACAAAGTTTCGAAGCATATAGTAAAGACAGTTGCAAGCGGCTGTGGTGTAAAGAAGTTTCATGAGACTCTTTGTATAAGCTCTGAACTGAGGAAGTGTGGAAAGCCCCAGTGAAAAGACGAAGTCCTTGATGATGAATAGGGTTTAGCATCTTTAAGGCCGATGGTCTGGCAGAGCCACAGACCAGTGATCCATAGTCGAGTTTCGAACAAATAAGAGCACAATATATCTTTGAAATAGAGCGTCGATCCTCTCCCGAAGTTGTGGAAGAGAGGACACAGAGGATGTTCAGTACTCTTGCACATTTGATCGGTAGCTGCTTGATGTGTGGTATAAATATTAGCCCCAAGAACTTAGTCATGAGACCACAGACAGCTAAACTTCACCGATACGTATTTCAGGATCAGGGTGATAGCAAGAGAAGCAGGAGATAAATGGTACAGCATGTCATTGCGTATTTCATCAGGTCCAACCAATGTACTGCTCGACCGATGAAATGCCAGTTTTAGTTTCATCAGTGTAAAGGGACGATTATAGTCATAGAGACAATCAGTTCGAAATGAAAGAGGTGATTGCTCTGCCCGAGTCTTGATGGCTAAGAAGGTGGAAGAAGAATCAGAAGTGCTAAATACCCGGCAAAAGCTTTCACCTAGAGTATCGGCGATACTCTGGGTATCAGTTACTTTCTGGATATCAGAGAGCAAGATCGAGAGGGAGAGAGAGTGATATAATCCACTGACCTCTCAAATCTTGTCCCAAATGAATTTGAAACTTGTGGTATAGGATATGTTGGTTGTGAACTTGATCCACAATTCCGTTTGGCTTTGACATCTTACCCATCGAGCATGTGCACGGGCCTTCTGTAAAGCGATGTTGTTCGAGAGTGTGGGATATCTATGGAAAATATCCCAGGCTCGTTTTTGAGCCTTCCGAGGCATATGATAGTAAGGATTCCACAATGGACGAGGATATAGTGAAAAACGTGTCGAGGTTTTAGAAATACATTGAGCAGCTGCTTGTATAATACAGTCAGATACTGCTGCCACACAGTCGTCTATTGATGACTTACAGACAATGGCAGGATCAAGTTCTGCGATAGTAGTAAAAGAAGGCCAGTTTGCCTAATCCAGCTTTTACATGTTCCCGCGGGTCGGGTTGCATCTACCACGGCCAGTCTCAAGATTATAAGCAAATTATTGTCAAGCCTCCATGAAAAATGGGAAAATAATGAAGCGGAGAAAAACTGAGAGATTTATAGCAGTAAAGAACTGATTAGGTGTGTGAAAATAAATTGAAGAACCAGTATTGAACAGAGAAAGGTTGTAATCAGAGAGCATATGCTTTACAGAGCGACCCCATCTATCAATATCAGCACTTTCTCAGAGGGGATAATGTCTATTAAAGCCCCCAGGATGAAAAAGGGAGACGACAACTGTTCAATGAGAGCATCGAGGTGACAGATAGAGAGAACAAACAGTAATGGTATGACCCAAGGAAACACGGATGAATAGGGCTTCCAAGGGTGAGTCGAGTGGCAAAGACAGGGTGGGCACATGCTGATCAACCAACAGTGCCACCCCTCCATGCACTGGTCCATCTCACAGCCTGTCATTTCTATATAAATAAAACCGCCGAAAGTTGACTGTATCGGCAGGTTTAAGAAATGTTTCCTGTAAGGAGAGACACACAGGATGGTAGGGAGCAATGATTCTTTAGATATCATCTAGATTAAAACGTAGACCTCCACAATTCCATTGCATCAGGGTGGCCATTTTTATTTATGTGTAGGCGAATTGGGCGGAGAACCCTTCTGTTTACGGCTACATCTTTTTTCCTTACTTTCCTTATTCGAGGGAATTCTATCGATCTCCATGGATCCTGCACTAGGTCGACTGGGCAGATCTTTGCTGTTGGAAGGGGATTCCAGAGACTGGGGACGTGCACGAATGATTGGTTTGCATCTTGGGGTGAGAGAGGAAGATGAATCCAAGGAAATGCCTGTACCTGGATCCAAAGTATGTGGATTTTGAGATTTGGAGGAATGTATATAAGGGTCAGAAATAGGTGTTGAAGTGAATTCATCAACTTTTTAACTATGGAGATCAACAGACTTTTTTTGGAGAACGATTCTTCAGGAGGCACAGAGAGATCTGTCTGCACTCCCACAGTAGCTGAGAAACGAAGGGAAACACAATACGTCCGAGATGAGGTGGTGGACAGCAATTTTCGAGCCTCAGGATAGGTAATGTAATGAATCGTTTTAAAACACTGCACCTCTTTTTCTTCCAACCATTAAGAGCAAGAACGTAAGTAAGACGGGTGAGAGCCATTGCCATTCCTACAATAAGGGTACGTTTCACACTCACAGACGTCATGGTTATTTCCACTGCAACGAGGACACGTTAAAAAACCACGACATGACGTCTTTGAGTGGCCGATTTGTTGAGATTGGAAGCATCGAAGAGGTTAAGGAATGTATGGCAATACTCTGCAATTAAGATAACCTGCCTAGGTGATGAATATTTCTATTCACCATTTGATTTACTGCAGATCTTGAATAACAGATATACATTATAATATTTATTATTTTAATGATGACAAACATTAAATTTTACATTTACCAAAAAATAAACTGACACGATATCTTTTTTTTTTATTCCCACTAATGGTTTAATTTCTGAACTGATAAAATTCTGACTTAAGTACTTCTTAGTTATGTTCTTTCATGAGTAGAATGTGATAATTTAAATTATATATCACGTCTCTTTTATTATCTCTGTTTACGGTTAATGATACAATATTCCAGGTATAACATTTTACTTCAAATTTCTTTCGAAATATTTCGTAAAAATCTAATAAACCTTTTAAGTACACTATTAATCTCTAGATCTATCATCTTGGAAAGGTTAAAGCGTTGAAAATTATTAGGGTTTCATCAAAAATTGTTTTTTAGTAGGTAGAGAGCAGCACAATCAGAGAAGCTTCACTCGATTATTGAAGTAGCTTAAAAATACCAGAAAAGCTAAATTTCTAATTACTGTTATTTGTCTCTATATTTATACCAACTGTAAGAGCTATCAACTAGTTCAACAATTGACTTTATGGTTTTTTTACATGAGACCCGTAAATTAGCCGTCACTAATTTTTAAGTGTTAGACTAGAGTAAAGACAGCTAATAAAAAACACCTACCGTCAACTTTTAGGCTCCTCTTCAGGAACCAACAGTTGAAATCATCGTCACCTTACAAAGTCCCGAAGGCAGAAGGAAGGTGAAAATATTCGACGATGTGTTGTATCCTATGGGTCCTAACCACCAGAATATGCCAGGCGTAGTCCAACTGTGGGACATTGGTAAGTTGTAGTAAAAATAAAAGGACAGGTTTTTCGACTTTTTCGCTACCACCAACAATATTGTATGTGATGTGTCTGTGAGAAAATTTCCACTGAAGGTATGTTTTGTACATTACATTAAATTTCAATTCCCTCTTCCCACATCTATACACACTAATTAACGGTATGTAATTAACTAGCATTTGAACTTTTCTCTCAGAATTTAACCTACAGGCTAACATAAACTTTTTGTTAAACATTTAAACTTTTAACTAATTGTTATATTGATGAAGCCATACCATATTTCACTGTCATTTCATATGCATGGTTCAGCTCGATATTTTCCTCTACAGTAAATTAAATACGTTACCTGCACCAACTAAAAATCCCCAACTGAGAAAACATCTTAGACATGGGCGGTAGTTAATTTTTCATAATGAATAATGTTATTTATTTGCAGAATTTACAAATTAGACTCAAAAGGAAACAAATAGTTCATTCCTTTGTAAGTAACATCAAAAAACTAAAACAATATCAGTAGATAGCTCAAAGTGACTTTGATATCAGAAAACACAAACACAAACTTTCTGTACATCATTACGTCATCAATACTGGGTATTAATATTATTATTAATCGAACTTAGAATATTTCCAAGCTAGTTACAGATACCAACAAAATACCCAGTATCATAGAAGTCTTTAGAAATATTTAATACTAAACTACCAGTACTACTGTACTGTATATATGTTTAGGTAGAATAATCAGTGATGACGAGAAACCCACTTGTTGTAAAGTGTTTTCTCAGCCCAAACGAGCCGTTTTTGCATATAAGTTTAGGTAGAATGTTCAGAGATATAATTAGTTTAATGATTTCATCACAAACTTTCGTTGAAGTCGAAGTTTTATTAGAAAACTTTTAATCAGAAACTGTTAATAATTATATGACAACTTAATACCTGAAATTAAAGGGAATACACGAAATACGATTTGTTTTCCTCAAAAGATAGCAATAATATAGCGCGCTCTGTACACGAATATATTTATTGAAAATATGGCGTTTTAATAACAACTGATTGACTGCTTTTAATATAATTATGTGTGTTGATAGTAATCCTGTCAAACGGTGTAAAAAAGAGACAGCGTGTAATAAATGTGTGAAAACTAGTGCTTCTTTGATATCAAAAGTTTTCTCTATTTGACAGGAAAAACACAACGTTCTATAAAACGTATTACAACCAAAAGTTATATTGATACAGCGACATGATATATGACAATCAGACCACAGAAGGATGGTGTTTACCAACAGAATATTGGTGCCAGTTTCGACGTACGCAGTATGACACTTTGTTCTTCAGCTGTGAACTGCACCAACATTAAAAATTGTGTTTGAAATACAATGTAATTAATTTTGTTGCCCTAATGCAGGTAGAAATTAACTTCAATATTAGTGACGACGTACACCTATATATCACATGATAAAAGCTGCTGGTAAAACTTTAGACTGGTTAACCATTCAGCTATGACCTTCAGGATAAGTTTGTAAACATGGTCCTTGTGTCGCGTTTGTAGAGTTAACTGCATGTAAGGTTTATTGTTTAAGTTGTGAAGGTGTTTCAATTAATCTCTGTGTGCAGGATTTTTGTCATATCTAGTTTTATAACTTTATCCATTATTTTCTATGTGAGAGTGTTGGCTGGTTATAGAATATTTTGGTTATTCTTGTCGAATGTTTTCTTAGAAAGGTTTCTGTAACAGTGGGTTAGATCATCCCCTTGTTTGCATAAAAATTGAAAACCAACCTTTCCTGAAAGGGACTATTTTATGGGCATCTACACATTACCAAGTGAAAACCAAGAACGTTATGATGACGGTCAGGATCAAAGTGATTGATTGAACAAGATGTTATTATAGATACTAAATAACTTCATGATAAATATTCATTATATTTGTAGAAGAGAAATCGGTCAGTTTTGTATTTAATACAAGATTTTTGAAACAATTTCACACAGTACTTTCCATAAAATATATATACTATTTATTAGAAGAGTTTACAGATCATATTGAAGATATGAAATTCGATTTATTTTGCTCACCAGATGGATTAAGGTAGTGCTTTCTACTGACGCAATATATTTCTTGAAAATGGATTTTTGAAAACAATCAGTTAACTACATTTAATATTATTAAACCTATCGCAAAGGTAAAACTTTCTGATGACAACATCTTGTTATTAATTTAATATTGATATTATGCGTACAAAATAAATAGACAAAGCTTTTTTATTATACAGTAAATTATTTTTTTCACAACAGTTGTCCTTCAAAAATATGTAATTATCAGACTAACAATAAACAGTCATTCTACAAAGTCAGTTTTTAAGATTTTACTTCATCCAAGCCACATTGAAACTTATTGGAGAGAATAAATTTTGTGTAAATATTAAATATTAGTTACTTGAATTTAATCAAAGATCAAACGAAATACCAAATGAAAATGTATTATTTTGGTTAACTTGATATAAAAAATATACAAAGTACGTTTGTTATGTTTACTTAGTTATTTAAGAGCTTCTTAAAATATTCACCCAAACAACTCCTAAGGATCGGTTCAAACATCCTAGAGTTGATATCATACATTATATTTTGATTATTTGTATGATTATTGATTTATTATCTTCGAACGAAGTGGGTGGGTAACTTACATATATATATCGATGTGAACGACAAATGTTATGAAAAATTTAACTGAAAATACTTGAACAACAAGAACCCTGTTTTCACCAAACACTTCACTACTTAACTTACGAAGTTAGATATATCAAAATCTCAGGGTTATGAACAATGCATTCTCAAGACGACTGCGATTGTTATTAAAACATTAATTAAAATAAAGTACAGAACAACGTTTCGACCTTCTTAGGTCATCCTCACGTCAACAAAGAGATTGTTTGTAATTGACCTTTGCCGGGCACATGCCAAAGGGTCGAGAGGGTAAACGGGTACGAGATTGTAGGGGGCGATACAGTTAGATGTTAGGAACATCTTTATATTGTTTTAATTTTGGATTTAGTTGTTGTATAAGTAGGGCTTATTTGATTTTGCGTTGGTTTATGTATGTTTCCCAACTTAGTATTGGGAGTTTTCTATGGTTATCTTGTGTTTATTTGATTTGCAGTGTTCAAACATGTGTGAAGGTGTTTTTGTGTCCTCTGAATCTGGTTTCCATTTCTCTGCTTTTTTTCTCCAATGTAGAAGTCGTGGCAGTTGTTGCATTGCATTTAGTAAATAATGTTGGTATTGTGTTTTTCAGTGTATTTTTTTATAGTAAGGACTTTAGTTTTGTACCTGATCTAAGAATAAGTTTGGTGTTTAATGGAATATTGTGTTTTGTTTTAGAGTTTTCTTTCATCTAAATACTGTTTGTGTTTCCTCTGATGTCAGGAACATGTGGTATTTAAATTAAGTTTGGTGTTTACTGGAATCTTGTACTTTGTTATAAGTTTTCTTTTATCAAATGTCTGAATAAAACAATATATGAATAAAGATTTACATGTATTCATACTAAAGTTGTACAAAAATGAACAAAAATATTTGGAGTGAGTAGTTTATCGAGAATTGTGACTGTAATGTAAATCACTTTCACGTATTACCCCCCAAATAGTCTCCCATCATGTTTTCGTTATACGCTACTTGATAACGGCGTTCAAAGTCCAGTATATCTTGGTGGAAGCGCTTTCCTTGCTCCTATAAGTATGCTACCATGTTCCCCTTGAAATGATCTACATGATCGTTAAGAATATGGACTTTCACGGACATCCTGCATCCCATTTTGTCGTAGTTCTTCACCAGAGCCTCAACCAGTTCCACATAATTTTCTGCCTTGTCATTGCCCAAGAAGCCTCGAACCACTGCGACAAAGCTACGCGAAGCTTTATTTCCCTTCCTACTGAGCTACTTGTGGAATTATGTGCACTCTAGGATTTTCTTTATTTGTAGTCTAACGAAGACATCAGCTTTGACCTTTGTTTCGGACAGCTTAGGACAGCATAAGAGCCAATTTTATGTGCAATGGTGGGAACAACACCTTTTGGAGGCTCACAAGTGGCTCACTCTTGACATTGTGCCTCCCCACAAAGAACTCGGTCTATTGTGGCCAGTGCTTCCTAATGTAGTGCGCTGTGGTGTTTCTTTTGTCCTAATGGCAAAAATAACAGGGAAACTTGGTAAAGCCTCCTTGGAGATCCATCAGGAATGCCACCATTATGAAGTGTCCGATACTCTCCCAACCATACTCCTCATATCAAGGCTTCTCAGAAAGTCTTGACGCTATTCTATTCTTCTTTGAGGTGCACCGAATGAGTGAGGAGAAGAGACGGATACTTATTCCTGTTTTGGAGCAGCACAGTTTGTGAACCAATGACGTAGTCAACAAAGCAAGATAGAGAACATAGCCGTTTCGTTAACATCATCTTCCGTCTTTTTTGAAATACTTTTGTTTGACCAAAAAGTGGGATTTAACTGTCACTCTTATACAGAATCCAAACCCAGTTTCTGCCATGGTTAATTTTTCGGTAATACGATGCTAAGAATGAAACATAGGATTCATAATCTGGGCATGTTAACCAGCTGGACACGTTCAGCACTTACAATTTGATTTATTAACTCTTTTATAAATGCCACAGAAAATATTAGATGTGAATGTGGTGTTAAAATTAGGAAATTATTCACATTAGGAATAGATTTTTAATGTACTATTAATTCTTTGTTTTACTAAAAGATGGCGCTGGTTTACACTATTTGTTTGAGCAAGAAAGAAATTCCTGCATAACAACTTCTGACATTAAATATATGTTTTTAGAAGGTAGAGGACAGCATACTCAGAGAAGCTTCACTCGATTATTGAAATAGCTTAAAATACCTTACTTAAAATTACTAATTAGTGTTTTTGATTCTATATTTATTCCAACTGTATGAGTTACCGACTAGTTCAACAACTGATTTTTCTGTTTTATTGATTTTCGTGCTAAGCTAGCCGTCACTAATTTTCAAGTGTTAGAGTAGAAAAAAAGGCAGCTAATGAAAACCACTTTCCAAGGCGAAAGAAAGGTGAAAATATTTGACTATGTACTTCTTTCCTATGTGTCCTAACCATCAGAACATACCAGGTGTAGTCCAACTGTGGGACATTCGTAAGCTGTGGTAAAAATACAAGGACAGGTGTGTTGACTCTCCTGCCACCAGCAACAATATCCAATGTGATGTGTCTGTGAGAAAATTTACACCAAAGGAATGTTTTGTACATTATATTAACTTTCTATTCAACACTTCCCACATCTATATACACGAGTGAAACACCATCAACGTCCATGTACAAAGATTTTTGTGGAGCATCGTACGAATTCCAAAACACAGAAGTACGGAAAGATATTTCCATTGTCTATGAACGGTATATAATTAATTCATATCTTATCATTTATCTTACGATATAACAGTCAGGTTAACATGGACTTTTGTGACTAATTGTATTATATTGATGAAGCCATATCATACTTCACTCTCTGTCCATAGGAGGATGCTTTTTAACAAGAGAATATTGGTGTGAGGCTTCAAATATCCAGGTTTCAGCTTGGCATTTTCTTCTGTACTGAATTGAATCTGTTACCTGCACCAACTAAAATTCCTTTATAAAAAACACCTTAGGCATGATGTGTAAATAATTTCCTTACAATGAATAATGTTATTTATTTTCAGAACTTACAAACTTAATTCACAAGGAAACAAATAGTTTATCTATTTGTAAGTAACATCGACAAAGTAAACCAATCTATAGATAATGACGTCATCAATAATGTTGGAGTAATTGAGCCGTGGTTGAATCAATGACATAACACAACATATTATTTGTACGTTGAGCTGTAAGTGTCGCACGATAGCGACAGTTAATCATTTGGTGGGTGGTATGGTGCTACTTAATAAATGGCTGTCTTCCATGTAGTCGGTAATTAACAATTAGGGAAGGTGCGAAATAATTTTATTATTTGTTCCATAAATACAAAACGTTATATCAAAATTATTTTGTTTTTATCCAAACCTTTTTTATATACATGTCATAAAGTTTTTGTTTCATTTTTTGATTGTAGTTAAATGTTAAAGTATGGTTAAGAATGAATAAAAGAGGAAATGTAAAAATGAAATATAAATATAAACATAGTCGTAATATATAACGTACAGAAGGCGCTTGAAACGATGAAGGTGTTACTGGCAGACCGCCAAGAAGTTTTTGGTTTTGAATTTCGCGCAAAGCTACTCGAGGACTATCTGCACTAGCCGTCCCTAATTTAGCTGTGTAATAGTTCATTCATTTATAAGTAACATTAACAAAGAAAAACAATCTATGGATAATGACGTCATCAATACGTAACATTAATATCTGTCAGTACCACTGAACTAAGAATGCATCCAAGCTAGTTATTAGACACCAATAGAATACCCACTATCAGATAAGCTTTTAGAAATATTTTATACCAAACTACCTGTAACATTGTACCGTGTACATGTGTAAGTAGAATGTTAAGAATTTCAATTTGTTTAATGATTTAATAATAAACATTCGTTTAAGTCGAACATTTATCAGTAAACTTTCAGTAAAAAGCTATTAATAATCATATGACAACTGATATCTGATATTAAAAGAAATACATCGAATATGATTTATTGTGCTACCAGGTGGTAATAATATAGTGCATTCTGTTAACAAAATATATTTCTTAAAAGTATGGATTTTGAGAACAACAAATTAACTACAATTAATATTATTAAACCCATCACAAAACTAAAAGTTTCCAATGATAACATCTTGTTATCAATTTAATTTTGATATTATGCCTACTAAATGAACAGAAAAAAGCTTTTATTATCATACAGAAAATGAATTGCTTTTACATTTTCTTAGACAATTGTGGTTCTTTGAAAATACGTAACTAGTACACTTGCAACACACAGCCGTTTCACTGAATCGGATTTGAAGATTTTACTTTCTACACGCCAGATGGAATCATATTGGAGAAAATAATTAAGTCAATAAATATTTTATTTAAATATTAAGTGTTAGTTACTTGAATTTTCATCAAATATCAAACGAAATACTGAATAAAAATATACTTCATAAAGAAACTTAATCATTCATACGTTGTTAACTTTATAGAAATGTTCTGCTCTCCACGTCTGAAATTGTTAGTTAGTTATTTAAGAGCTTGGAAAAATATTCACACAAACAACTCGTAAGGCTCAGTGAAACATTCTTTAGTTGATGTGATACATTAAATTTTGATTATGTGTATAATTATTGATTTATTATTTTATAACGTACGTGTAAGACAACTGATGCAACCTGATAAATAACTGAGCTGAGAAAATAATTATCAATAAGTGTGAAAATAATGTGTTGTTTCATTATTCTTAATTTGTGATGTAATTTTGAATTAGCAAACCCCTCAATATCGCGTTTATTTCTTATTTGACTTTATCTAGAGAAAACTCTGTCTCGTTATGTTTTAAGCAAATAAACGTTTAGCTTTTGAAGTTTAAATTTCATTCTAATCTCCAAGAGTAATCGTAAATTTCTAGTTACTCGTCTCTATAACACAGAACACAAAGAAAGAAAGATTATCAGCCTATCACGACAATAAACTAATGTATGTGACATTTCTACTGTTTCTACTTAATATTTAATGTCTTTGTTTCGTTATTTGTAAATATAAATGTATAACAGGAGAGAGTTAAACTTGTGATACAGAACAAATAATGTCAGATAAATCTAGCCGGTGTTGAATTCATTTTATAGCACAACATATCATTTGTACTTTAAGCTGTCAATGCCCCACAACAGCGACAGTTAATCACTTAGTGGGTGGTATGGTGCTACTTAACAATAGCTGAATTTCTTGTAGTCAATAATTTACAATTAACTACTGTAGGATATATCTAAGTATTTGTTCCCTAAACATACGTTATACCAAAATTATTTTGTCTTTATCCAAACCTTTTTGATATCCAAGTCATTAAAGGTGAATTTTCAACAAATTTAATAATTGCCTTAGAAACTGTACTTTGGTTAGGTATAATTTCTGTGTCGTTGCTATATTTTTAAACACTTTAGTTTTTGAGTAAAAAGTGAAACAAAATATGAGGATTCTCGAACTCAAGATCCTCTCGATCGTTCGGCTGTTTTCGTGACGTTTTATAACTATAACGTGTTAGTTGCCAAACACTCTTCGTGGCGCGCGTACCATTCGTTCCTTTCAGTGCTCGTGTTTCATGTAAATTTATCGGTGCTTTTTTCGGATTATATACTTTGTGAGCTATTTATGTCTTGATATTGCTACTTTATGTTTGTTTTATGATAACATGGTTTATTGCGTTGCTTATGGTTGTAAAAACGATTCGGCATCGTGCAAAAACTTCTTTTCTTTTCCGTGCAAGAAGAAGGAAGCGGCAAAGTGGCGACAGTGGGTGTCGATGGTCAGTAGGAAGAACTGGACTTCTTCACACCATGCATGCTTTGTCAAGATCACTTTGAATGCTCATGTTTTGTGTCGGGTTTCACTGTTTTGGATTCAGACAGGTTGAGACTGGAGAAAACCATCGGCAGTAGACGGGATCGTCCCAACCATCATTCCTCGTGTAGAGCTGAAAACTGGTTTCAGCCTACAGCGTACAGGTTCCACTCCTCTGAAGCCATCCCTTGTCATCATGAAAAGAACAAACTTAAAGATATATGTGCAGTATAAAGCGATAAACAATAAATATTATAATATAATAATGTAAAAAGTAATAATTTAATAGTTTAAAAGTTTTTGAAGAATGTAACTAGACATACACATTTCACGTTCATGAGCGTGTTTTGCATTTGAGGCACCTGAAAGTCACTGAAACCTTGATTTCCTTGTCAAGACAGTAGACAAATCTATCCCAAATAGAGTATATTCCAAGTATAAAGGCTGGCATATCATTCTGTAGATGTTTTTGTATCATTTTTAAATATGGAAAAGTTTAAAGAATTCCATTTTTCAAATTTAACATTTCAAGATAAATTGAAATAAGACTATGTCTTGAACATGTTGAAGTAATCAAGTACATGTTATGTAATTAAAAAAAAAATGTAGACTTGTAAAAAATCAAATGTAAACCTAATAACATATTTCCATGACTCATTATATTAAAATTAATCTTAACATAGTACTTTGACATTGTCATATTAAATGTAAATATCATAAACCTCATAAAGCATGTTGTTTTAATAAATATTCTTATTTCTTCAGTATCACTCACAGTTCCGCTACTCTCGCTCGTAGAACTGTTCTCATCACCAGAACATGTCAGATCTGTGTACAAAGTAACTGTTCTAGGTTCGTTCAGAGTAGGTTCGAATTCATATGGCGCTACTCGACACTGTTCAGAACACAAAGTCAAAACAGACTCCGCCTCTGTTTCTCCGTATTCACTGGCCATGTTTATTTACATTCAACGCACTGGCGGTTTGTTTAGAAACTGTTACGTCACAGTACTTTTCCTAGCGGTAAACGTACAAACTAAAACGTTCGGATTGCCGCTCTGAAAGGGCTCTTTCTGCACCAAGTTCTATATTTCATTTATTAGCAATTATTTTTTTATAAAAAAATGTGAACTGCACAATTAATCAATATGAGTAGTTCTTTTGACTGGAAAGTTTTCTTTTTGTATAAAATTCACCTTTACGTTTCCGTTAAATTTTACTCTTATCGTTAGAACACAAACGTTTCACATTTACAATTTTTGTAAATTGATGAAGCTACATTCTGTAAAAGCTATCCCAATGTCTTCAAATAGTCCTCAATGGAACAAAAGTAAATTTAAGTGCTCAGAACGATTAAATACGAGATTTTATTGCAAATAGTGAACACAGCAAATCGACCAATGTGGTTTGTTCTTATAGAAAAATCTTCAGATATTTATATTGTTCTGACATGTTAGAGAAATGAAACATTCTGTTGTTCAACTTTATTGTTATGAAACAAGAAACTCTTTAAAACGTAACCACACTTTCAAATATCTTAGTTACAATGTTAGAAGCGTAGATAACCTTGATTGTATTTTTTTCGTATGGTTATATCTTCTTTTTATTTATTTTACTCAGTTATAAGGAAATAACGCTAAATAACTTTATTTATAATGCAAATCGGTTCACAATTCTTACGTTTCAACTTTGATCTCAACCTTGGTTGAAGTCAAAACAAAATGTGCCAATTAATAAAAATTGCATAGGAGGTTCTTCGTAAACGGAATCCAAACCATAAGATCTTGGATTTATACTTCTTAGTGAGTTTGCCAGATGGCACGTAGGCGTAAAAGTGAATTTAATAATTATTTATAAATACGCATAAAATGTATTAAAAGAAAGAACTATTGAAATTATAATAATTCTTAACATAAGTGGATGAGAATTATATTTACTGTATTGTTACAAAAGGCGGTGCTGCTTTTACAGTAAATGGCACTGCTTTAAATTATATTTACGAGTAAGGTTATAAGGAGACGAAACAATGACAAGATTTTATATTAATTTTTATACATCATTATTTATCTATAGGGGAAACCCTGCCGATAAACATTACGTTTTCCAGACATTACGTCATTAACAAATTCAACCAATGATGTTACAGAACACTTCACACAATATAATTATATTCAAAACTTCATTTACTTTGTCAATAAAATCTCATATTATTAATTTCTAAACCAATCTATTTTCTTGTTTTCAGGATATTACCTTACGTAAAACTTCAGTCACATATATTTGTACAAATTTCTTCACGTTTAGATATAACACTATGAGTTCATGTACAAAATGTATTTTCTATTGCATCTCTGATAGTACATAAAATTCCTATACACAAAGACGTCAAAATAAACCTGTGTTAGTGAGCTAACACACTAAGTATATTGTTATCACAGCTGTGTACTGTATGTTAAGACAAACATGACCACAACACCAGATGCATCATCTCATAGCTGTCATATTAATGTAATGATTATTTTATACACTCATTAATTAGCAACAAAAACATCTGGCAATGTTATCTATTATTTATTGTTAATATTACACATTGTCAGTTTAATATTCAGTTGTAACAACAAATTGAATTTAAATATTTACTTTAAGAGCTATAAGGACAGATCTTATAAAAAACTAAGGTTCTACAAGCATGGTTGTTCAATCCTGTATTCCTGTTTCATACATGAAATCATGTTGAAATAATTTAAAGTTTCATTTCAGATGCTCTAAACTATAAAATTATCAAAAAGTACATTATTTTTTCATTAGAAATATAGACAAGTTTCAAACCTTTAGCTTTCTATTGTTATATAAATTATCTTGTATTTATTAAATATTCTATTACAAACCTTCACAAACAACAAACCAGAAATTAACACTCTAACAGGTTCCTAAACGACACATAATTTATAATTGACATTTATGTATTAACACTTAAAATGTTTGTGTGAATTCAGTCTTAAATGATTTAGAATCTCAACTGGAGTTGCTTCTAGCAGAGTTGTAAATATCAAAAGTATAATAATTATTGTAGTCTTCATTTCTCTGATCTGTTAAAATCAATATTCATGTAGTTTGTGAAATTTAATTTTATAACGAAACCTAATTTAAAACAATGAATTCCATCTGTTACTAACTACAGGATCAAGGTACAGGACAAAGGTACGTTGATGGAGAGTTACGGAAATATAAATATGCAGGTGAAACACAGTAAAGATGTATCACAGAGACACTGAAACCAGTACGGGAACCGTACAAAAATTTATGTACCCTTTCACAATGTTGAGGAGTTTCTTTCATTTGATAAATACAATTTAATAATAAATTAATTTTATTTTCAATATCTTTTTAACTGTGGATGTTGTTTTATCTTACTAAAATTAGAAAGTCGAACCTTCATTCTTACAGAAAGTTTACATCTAACAGCCAAGAAGAGGACACGACGGATTAACCAAAACACATAGGAAGTAGACATTAACAACAGATAGAAAAATGTTACAGTTACCATGCATGCGGTTAATTAATTGTTTGCAAAATGAAACAAATATATTAGTTTTTGACAACATGATAATAAGAATTATTCCAATAACTACTTAAGATCTATACTTAGTATAGATTCATTATATTCATTATAATTTATAATATATAAAAATACTCTCAAAGAAGACATAAAATTATATTACAAAGAATTCTTGAATTATTAGATACTTGTATTTTCTCTTACATTTTACAAGAGTGTAAACATATAATTAGACAACGGTACTGACACTCAACTATTATAGTTGTATTTTTAATTAGATGCTGAGTTCTAAGAACATCACAACCAATCAGAATAATTCCAGTGTCAGGTGACGTCAATAATCAAATTTCAGTATTATACAGACATGCAGAGAGACACACACACTGAGCCAATAGTAAAATGTGAGTGATTATCTCTTATTTACATGTACAACGTTTCTGTCAACGTGGCTGATGTAATGGTGAAATAGCTTTAAAACTGTAATTGGAAATGTAGTTGTGTGATTAAGGTGGAACATATAGCACTATGTATATAAATGAAAACTATATGACTTTCCTCACGTACAATTTATATAATAGTGGACACAAATATTATATATCAATAAATCGCCTCAGACACACGTAGCTATTGTACCACAAGGACAAACGAACTTCCATGTGCGGAATGTAGTCACTACTTAGTTATTTTAACAATAGAAGACCGCAAACATACCTCTTTGCCACTGGAGGGGGGGGGTTGAATATGATATTCTATTTTTATGGTTAACTACGTATAGAATAATGCGTTTTTTTCAATTATCTCAAAGTTTCTCGGTTCACAGCGCCTTTAATGTCTCGGAATTTTTTTGACAGCGTCCCTAGGCAATAAGGAAAACTTATCACTTCCGTTTATTAAGTGGTTATGTCCAAACAACTTAACACTTAACAAGTATTTCTATCCAAACAAGTCAGTAGCCGATTGGAAGTATAACACACGTAAATTAAAAGTAAAAACAAAAATGGAATGTGTGCGCCTGTTGGGCACTGCAAAGATTCTCAAACCTTGGAATCAGATTGGACACCACCATCATTTCTTGTGCCATATTGATTTTCGCGCGTTACTTGCTTTTTATCACAGCATCAGTCAAAATCCTAGCTTCTCAAAGATATGACGTCGCAAATGGAATTAGGATTCGCTGATCTTTAGCATATAGCAGCGGATATTCGTCTTCTACTGATATCCAAATATCAGTTCCATGCAAACTTCTCCATTCTTCTAGAAAGTACTTCTCAAACCAGTTGTTGGAGTTGTGTTAGGTGCTTCTCAAAAACAGATTTTAGTTTGTGGGTCAAATCCACTACATTGGATGTAACAAACTGTTGCAACTGTTGCAACTGTCTTTACTATCACCTTCATTCATTTTTTTCTCCACAGTAGTAACTTTATTCCGAAAACTGAAACTTTATCTGCAAGTTTCAGAATGTGCGTGTTGCTTCACTGCAGAGAGAGATTCAAGTTATTCAGGTTTTCGAAGAGATCACACAGGTTTGCTAATTTTGACAAAAAAATCAGTATCCAAGAAGTTTCTAGCACACTAGTTATCGTCTTCTTCGATAAGAGAGTAGAATTACTATTGTAATTCGAATGTGCATTCCCTGAGATAGCCATGGACAGCTGTAGTAGTACAACAAAGATGTGTGCTCAGATTCCATATCCACACACAGTTTTTTTTTTTTTCTAGACCTGGCTTTCTATGTCCGAGTTCTTATAACTTACTCAAATTTCAATACACTTTCCAGGACAAGGTTCAGTGTGTAGTAAATCAATTTATTCGAATTCTTAACATAAGTGGAACTGAATTAAATTTACTCTATTATTACAGTAGATGGCACTGCTTTAAATAACATATTTATTAGTAAGGTTGTCATTTAATTCATTTTGCACAATTTTGACAATTATTATAAAAAAAAATTTCCAAACTGCTGACACTATATTATTATATCAAACTTAAATAGTTTTAATAATATAGAGATCCATAACTATGATATCTCGGTATTATAAATTCATTCGTCATATTTTGAATGACATTTTTTATTTACAGCTTATTACAATGAATTCAAAGTACGAATGTCACATATCAAGTCATAATTGTTTTTCACATATAAACAGTTATTAATTATTTATCTTAAGTAATTATCGTTCGGTTTTACTATTTATATGTAGCTGTAATTATTAAATATTAAAGAAACATGTAATGGAATTTTTTATTACATATTATGTTCCAGAAACTTTAGTTGATTGTTGCTAATGTTTGACTGTAATACACAGAAAGAGTAATTATTTATCGAAGCTCCCGCTTCTGTTAGGGCTTTGTAATATTTACTATTAAAATATTAGGTTGTATTTACAGTTTTAAACAGCTTGATGATCTCTTATTGAACACTAATGTGATAATTTCAAACATTTTCTAAATATTTTTTTAGCAACTACTTGGTTTATAAGAGGTTTAAATTCATTTACCTTAAGTTGAGAAACTGGTAACATCAATAATTTATAATACTAAAATTCGAGTTTTGTCACTCGTGTAGTCCCAAATAAAATAGATTTTCTCAGCTTTTAACAACAAACAAACACAGAAATAATTGTGTTATTTATTTTTTATTAATGATATAATTCCATATGAATACTGAAGTATCTTTAGTGTTAATCGTTTCCTCTTACACTTTAAATATTCTTGATTACTTTGAAAGTGCACGTCCAATTTGTCTTCTAAGGTTATTAAAACAACAGTAGGTACGAGGAACATCACAACAAACAAAACCTCTTCCGCATACTATGTCATCTGGACAAGTCGTCACAGCTCCAGACAATAAACAAAATGATATTATTAGAAAACGTATCGATGATAACATTTTATATTGATTTTTCATTTATCTATTTGTGAAGCCCAGCCGATAAACATTACGTTTATGAGACTGTTAACATTACGTCATTACCAAATTCAACCAATGATGTTTCAAAAGTTTAACATGTTATTATAACCAACCTGAACGTAACAATAATTTCTGTATGATATTAGTTTTCACATAAAGTTTAAATAAATGTGTTTTTTATGTAAAGTAAATAACACATTGACCTTACAACATTATAAAAATCATTCCTAATAATTTTACAAAGTTATCAAATTTCAGACGAGTTGAAGTTATTCAATATATAATTGTATGTTATTCTATTTACCATGTTTATGTTGGTTGTGTACAGTCTATTCAGTTGTATAGTTTTTATAGTAATTGAGTATCAACAAATTCAGAACACAAGTTCTAGGTACAATGAAGAGAATGATATCAAGGTTAAAAAACTTCAAACGTCAACACTTTCCTACATATATATCAAATAGAGAAGTGGCCACTTCTACTGGAGAAAAGGATGGTGAGTGTCTCATGAGAGGTTCGAAGATGTCATGTGTAAACAGCTCTCACAGCCTCCTCCAGGTCCTCCAATTGTGAATTCTAGGTTGGAGGAATATCACAGTTACCAAAATGTTTTGATCATACAATGTCATCTCGGCAAGTCCTTACAGCTAGATAAGTGAAGAACATAGCATTATTAGAAAACACTTTGTTATTAATATTTTATAACGATATATATTTGTCACTATTTATCTAGCTGAAAGACTTAGCCAATAAACGTCACGTTTAGTAAACTGTCAACATTATATCAGTCCAGTTTAAACACTGTTATACATTGTGCATAAAAGCGATATTTTATGATATTCGTTATATAATCATTTAGTATTAAATCTCTAATTAAATATTGTTCCGTTTATAATGTTACTCCTATTTCTTAATTTTTTAGTACAGGTTGTCCGTCCTTGTAAGACATATTTACATGTGTTGATATGTTCACCAGTTGCACCACTGTCGAAAAAAGCAAAATGTTTTATACGCAAATATTTGATTCACAACAAAACTTTCAACGATTTCGAACCTAATAAACATGGACTTGAAGTTAGTACATAAACTTACACACTCATATCGAAATAAACGACTGATTTTATGAAAAACTTAACTAAAGATACTGGAAACACAAGAACCCTGTTTTTACCAAACACTTCACTACCTAACTTAGGCCCGGCATGGCCAAGCATGTTAAGGCGTGCGACTCGTAACCTGAGGGTCGCAGGTTCGCATCTCCGTCGCGCCAAACATGCTCGCCCTTTCAGCCGTGAGGGCGTTGTAATGTGACGATAAATCCCACTATTCGTTAGTAAAAGAGTAGCCAAAGAGTTGAGCGGTGGGTGGTGATGACTCGCTGCCTTCCCTCTTGTCTTACACTACTAAATTCTAGTCTGGTATGCAGCAGTGTAAGTATTTGTAATTTGTTGTATCTTGGGATTTATTACACAAGGAACAGAAATTGTGCTCCCAGATAGTATGTGTTATTTCTTATTTCCTTTTCATGTAAAAGTATAGAAAATGTCATTATTCCGTTCAAACTTTGCTTTTGTGACCTGGATAATGAAGTTTAGAAATTAACCTATTTTCAAACACTTTCAAATTTGCACATTTTCATTTACATAAGGTCTAAATAAAACAGCATATGAATCACAATTTACATGTATTTATACTAAATTTATACGAAAATGAAGAAAAATGTTTAGAAGTGAGTAGTTTTTCGAGATTTTTGATTGTAATGTAAATCATTTTCACGTATCAGCGCCCAAATATAGTCTCCCATCATGTTTTCGTTACACGCTCTTTGGTATCGGCATTCAATGTTGAGTAGATATTGGTGGAAGCGCTCGCCTTGTTCCTCTGAGTATGCTCCCATGTTCTCCTTGAATTTATCAAGATGAACGTCAAGGATACAAACTTTCAGGGACATCATGCAGCCCATTTTGCCGTTGTTGTTTACGAGAGCCTCAACCAGTTCCACATAATTTTCGGCTATGTGATTGCTCAAGAAGCCCCGAACCACTGCAAAGAAGCTGCCATGAGCTTTTCTTTCTTCCTACTGAGCTTCTTTTAATTCTGTGCACTCCACGATTTTCTTTATTTGTGGTCCAACGAAGATACCAGCTTTGTTCTTTGCCTCACACAACTTAGGAAAGAATTCTGTAAGGTACTTGAAGGCTGCAGACTTCTTTTCAAGAGCTGTGACACTGTTTTATAAGATCCAATTTTATGTGCAAGGGTTAACAATACCTTCTGTAGGTCCATTAGTGGCTCACACTTGGCATTGTGCCTCCCCTCAGAGAACTCGGTTCGTTGTGGCCAGTGCTTCCTGTAACAGAGCGCTGCGGTGTCCCTGTTGTCCCAAAGGCAAAAATAACATAGAAACTTTGTAAAACCTCCTTGGAGACGCATTAGGAATGCCACGATTTTGAAGTCTCCGATGACTTCCTAGCCGTACTTATTATACTTCAAAGATTGTAGCAAGGTCTTGACGCTGTTGTATTTCTCTTTGAGGTGCACCGAATGAGCCAGGGGAAGAAACGGATACGTATTCCCGTAAGAGAGCAGCACATCTTTGAGGCTTCTGCATGAGCTATCAATGAAGAGGTGCCACTCGTTCGAGTTACAGGCAATTTTAAATTTTTCGTATGGACCTTATACATAGTTGCAGAAGTAGAGTCGATCTTGAGGAGTGAAGAAGCTTCAAGAATGTCAGTAACGCTTCCTCTGAATTTAGACTTGCACACTCACATTCTAGAAAATCCTTCTAAGTTCTACAACATTCTAGAAAGTTCTTAAAAATTCTTGTAAGTTCGAGAAAATTCTCTATGAGCTACTCAGCACAGAATCTACCTGAAATGTTCTGGAAAATGGATAAATTTGAAAATTTCATCACCCAGGTTATAAAAGCAAAGGTTGAAAAGAAAAATAGATCTTTTCCATTTACTTTAGGCATAAGCGATTGGGAAGTAACACAAAACTAAAAAAGTATAATTTTGTTTTATAGTGTTATCGTTGGTTTATTGATCTAGGTGTGTGTGTATAATTTTTTCAACGGTTTATGGAGATAATTTGTTAATGTTAATGAAGTGTTGTTTTAGTTTGTTGATTTCATCGTTAATTTTATCGGGTGTACATAGTTTTGTGACTGTGTTTATTTATTGAATTTTTGTTTTGATTCATGTGCTGAGTCCCTCGTAATGTATTGTGTAGTATGGGTCATGTTTCTGGAGATTTCTGTTTTGTATTGTCTATCGGTTCTTGTGATCTTGAGGTTAAGAAATGTTATTTGGTTAGTTCTTTTTTCAGGTGAACTTAATATTGAGATGTGTACAGTTAACGTGGTTATAAAAACAAAGTGTGTGCTCTGTAGATGTGAATCTAGATATTATATCATCAACTTACCTGTATTGTGGTGAGTGTCAGCCTTAAGTCGAAACGTTGTTGTGTACTTTATTTTTATTAAATTGCTAATACCCAAACAGATTGTCCTGAGAATACATTTTTACTTCAAGAGGGTTTTTCGTCATTACGAAGGATTACAAAAACTTGGCTGCCTTTGCTAGCGAAACGTTTTATCATAATGATTGAAAAATTTAAGAGGCGCTGTTAGTCTTGAAAATATTTCTTAACAGTTTCGTGAAATTATCAGTTTATTTTGTGTTCGTTATGGGAATGAAACTATAAACTTATGAAAAGACTAATTCACTTCTCAATTAGAAAAAAAATATGAAATAAAAGGTTAAATTATGTGGTTATTATAAATATAATATATAAGAAGTCGTAATATATAAAGTATAGAATGTACTTGAAACGATGAAGACAGTACTGGAAGAGTGCCAATAAATACAAGAGACAACAGTTAACAGCCAGCTGTTGAAACCATAGGTAGAGATACACTGTGTAAAACACCTGATTTATTGACACTAGTAGACAAATTATTTATAATGCTTTTGTTTCTTTGAAATTAGGCGCAAAGCCACGGAATAGGCCATCTGTACTTTGTCCACCAAAGGTATCGAAACCCGATATCAGGAATCAGATTGGTTACCACCACCCTCATTTTCTGTTCCAAATTGATTTTTGCGCGGTACTTGCTTTTTATTTCAGCAACAACCGTTAACCTAGCTTCGCAAAGATATGACGTCGGGAATATAATTTGGATTCGCTGAGCCTTAGCACTTATCAGTGGATATTCATCTTTTACTGATACCCAAAACACAAATATGCTGCCAAATTTTATTTTCAAAGTCTTGTCTCAAGACAGTTAAATGAAATTGTCTTCTTCTGCAGAGGTAAATGCAGATGGGGTCTTAACCTTGGATGGGTCTTGGACCCATGCAAATTTCTCCATATCTTCTAGAAAGTACTTTTCAGACCAGTTATTGAGCTGTGTTAGGTGCTTCTCAAAAACAGATTTTAGTTTGTAGGTCAAATTAACTTCATTATATTTAAGAAACTGCTGCAACGGGGAGAAACTGTCTTTCCCACCATCTTCATTCATTTTTGATATTCATAGTAATATCTTTTTTCTCAAAACTAAAACCGTCTCTGCGAGTTACACAATGTTCGTGTTACTTCCCTGTAGAGAGAGATTCAAGATAATCAGTTTCTCGAAGAGATAACACAGGTAAATTTGACAAAAAAATCAATATCCAAGACGTTTTTGGCGCATTCGTGTGCTTCTTCTTTGATATGAGAGTAGAATTACTGTTGTAATTCGAACACACGGAACAATACATTCCCATGAGATTCTCATGGAGAGCTGTAGTAGTAAAACAACGATGTGTGCTGACGTTCCATATCTTTGTTTTTTTGAATTTCGCACAAAGCTACTCGAGGGCTATCTGTGCTAGCCGTCCCTAATTTAGCAGTGTAAGACTAGAGGGAACGGAGCTAGTCATCACCACCGACCGCCAATTCTTGGGCTACTCTTTTACCAACGAAAAGTGGGATTGACCGTCACATTATAACGCCCCCACGGCTGGGAGGGCGAGCATATTTGGCGCGACTCGGGCGCGAACCCGCGACCCTCAGATTACGAAGCACACGCCTTAACGCGCTGGGCCATTCCATATCTTCATCCTGTTATTTTTTAACACTGATCGCCTTTCATAGCTGAGTTTTTATAAAGTTCATCAATTTCATCACACTTTCCAGGACTAGGTTCAGTGTGTAGTAAATCAAATGATTATCCTTGTTACTATCGATCGACTCATCTATGTGTAATCCGTATAGCTTCCCTTTCATTTTTCTCAATTATCTGATCGTTGAGGTCTTCTCCCTTGTATTGGATTCTACGGCTGATAGTATTGTTGGATAAAGGCACCATTGAAAGCAGTCATCCCGCACACTCACCAATTATGATATTCACCATATCTACTGCAGCTGGTAAAATCAGTTTTTCTGTAATGGCGTGATTTTTTTTTACATTTCGCGACTCTGTACCACCTACATGGATACCAGCAAAGCATTGCTTGGTTTTGATGCTTGTTTCAAAAATGTACCTTTTTGTTCTTTCAATTCTTTTATCTTTCTGGTAAAATAATCATAGGATTTACTGGTCATTTTAGGATGACTGGTCTCTAAGTGGCGTTTTAGTTCACTTTGAAGCATTCATCCTGGAGCCAAAACGTTTAGACATAATAAATACTGCAGACACTCTTCATGATTGACATTTAACATAGTAAAACAAAATTTGCCATTAGTTTGTGGTTCGCCATCTATTTCTTCACTTCCACACTTCTTATTAATGTTTAAAAACCTTTTCGTTTTTATGCACAAGGACAAAAGTCAACAAAATAATTCACTTAACTTCGCTAGACATCTCACCACAACACCCTTCAATTATTTCGATTACTGGTGGACCCTGAGAGATGACAGGTGTTTATATTCAACATTTGAAAATTTGAAATATCCTTCGGCGCCCCTGTGAGTTTGCTCTGGCGCTCAGTTTGGGAACCAATGACGTAGTCAACAAAGCAAGACAGTGAACACAGCCGTTTCGTTAACATCCTCTTCCGCCTTTTTGAAATATTCTTGTTTGACCAAAAAGTGGGATTTGACTGTCATTCTTATAGAGAACCCAAACCCAGATTCTGCCATAGATAATTTTTCGGTAATACGACGCTAAAAATTAAACATAGGATTCATAATCTGGGCATGTTTACCAGCTGGACACGTTCAGCAGTTACAATTTGATTTTCTAACTATTTTATAAATCTCACAGAAAATATAACAAATAAATGTGGTATTAAAATTACGAAATTATTTACATAAGGAATGGATTTTTAATTCTGTGTACTATTAATTCTTTGTTTTACTAAAACATGGCATTTCTTTAGACTATCTGCATGAGCAAGTAAGAAATTCCTGCTTAATTACTTTTGACATTAAATATATTTTTAGAAGGTAGAAGACAGAGTGGTCAGGGAAACTTTACTCGATTATTGAAATAGCTTATAATACCTTGAATGCTAAATTACTAATTACTGTTTTTGTTTCTATATTTATACCAACTGTATGAGTTGCCGACTAGTTCAACAACTGATTTTTTTTGTTTTTTTGAATTTCGTGCTGAGCGAGCTGTCACTAATTTTGAAGTGTTAGACTGAAGAGAAGGAAGCTAATAAAAACCACCTACCGTCAACTTTTAGGCTACTCTTTAGCAACTAACAGTCGAGCTTATCGTCACATTACAAAGTCCCCAAGGTGGAAGAAAGGTGAAAATATTCGACGATATGTTTGTCTCCTATGTGTCCTAACTACTAAAATATACCAGGTGTAGTCCAACTGTAGAACATTCGTAAGCTTCTCAAAACATAACCACATTTTAAGATATCTTAGTTATAATGTTAGAATCGTAGATAACCTTGATTGTATGCAATAAGTATGGTTATAGCTTGGTTTTATTTATATTACTCAGTTATCAGGAAATAAGATTAAATACCTTTACTTATAATGCAAATCGGTTGACGATTATTACGTTTCAACTTTGACCTCAACTTTCGTTAAAGTCAAAATAAAACATGCCAATTAATTATCCGAAACACAAGTTCTTGGATTTATAGTTCTAAGCAAGTTAACCAGAAGGCATGTAGCCCTGAAAATGAATTTAATGAGTATTTTATAAATGACGCATAAAATGTATCAAAAGAAAGAAATAGTGAAATTACAAGAATTCTCAACATAACAAGAAGAGAAATATAGTTACTGTATTATTACAGTTGGTGGTGCTGCTTTAACTGTAGATGCCACTGCTTCAAATTATATTTACAAGTAAGGCTTCATTCATTTTTCGCTATTTTGACAATTATTATAATTAAGTTTTCCAAAGTGCTGATTCCATATTATTATATCAAACTTAAATAGTTTTGATAACATAACGATGATATTTCATGATTAAGAATTCCTGCGTCATTTTCTGAATGACATTTTTTATTTTCACTCATTACAGTGAATCAAAAGAACAAATCTCACATATCAAGTAATAATTTTTTCATATATAAACGATTATTAATTATTTTTCTTCGGTCATTATCATTCGGTTTTACTATTCAGATGTTGGTTTAATCATAAAATATTAATGAAACACGTAATGAGATTTTTCGTTACATATTAAGGCCGGAAAATTTATTTGTTGTAACACCCAGTAACAATAAGAATTTATCGAAATTAAACGCCATCTGTTAGGCATTTCTAAAAGTTACTATTAAAATATTAGGTTTCATGTTGTGTTTGAAAGTGCTTGACGATCTCTTATTCATCACTAATAAGATAATGTAAAACATATTTTAAATATTTTTATAAGCAGCTACGTCCTTTATAGCAGGCTTTAAATTTATTTATCTTAAGTACAGAAACTGGTAACATCGAGAACTTATAATCCTAAAATTCGGGTTTCGATCCCTCGTGTGGTCACAAGTAAAATAGGTCTTTGTCAGCTTTTAACAACAAACAAACACAGGAATTATTTGTATTACTTAATTTTTATTGATGACAAAATTCCATGTGAATACTGAAGTACCCTCAGTGTTAATCGTCTACTCTTTAAATATGCTTTGTATCATTCAACGCCACGTACAACTTTTCTTCTAACCTTATTAGAACAACAAGAGGTAGGAGGAACATCACAACAAACAAAACCTCTTGCACATACTGTGTCATCTGGACAAACCCTCAAGGCTTCAGACAGTAAACAAAATGACATTATTAGGAGACGAATCGATGATAAGATTTTATATTAATTTTTATACATTATTATTTATCTATTTGTGAAGCCGAGCCGATAAATATTATGTCATTACAAAATTCATCGAATGATTTTACAGAACACTTCACACAATATAACTATATTCAAAACTTTCGTTACTTTGTCAATTAAATCTCCTATTATTAATTTCTAAACCAATCTATATTCTTGTTTTCTGGATATTACATTATGTAAAACTTCAGTCAGATATTTCTACAATAGTATTCACGTTTAAATATAATTTGATGACTACATGTACAAAAATATACTTTCAATTGCATCTCTGATAGTACATAAAAATCGTCTACACAAAGACGTATAAGTAACCCTCGGTTCGTAAGCTAGCAAACTAAATATTTTGTTTTCACAGCTGTGGAGTGTATGTTACAAGAAACATGACCACAATAGCAGATGAATTATCTAACAGCTGTCGTATTAAAGTAATTATTATTTTATGCACTCGTTAATTAGCAACAAAAAACATCTGACAATGTTATTCGTTATTTTACTGTTAACATTACATACTTTCAGTTTTATTTTCAATCGTAGCAGCAAATGGAAGTTAAATGTAACTATTTGCTTCAAGAGCTGTAAGGTCAAATCTTATAAAAAATGCAAGGTTGTACAAGCATGTTTGTTTAACCCTGTATTGCTGTTTCATACATGAAATCATGTTGAAATAATTTGAAGTATAATTTCAGTTGCTTTAAACTATAAAATCGTTAAAAAAGTACATAATTTTTCATCAGAAACATAGACAAGTTTCAAACTTTTAGTTATCTACTTTTATTGTAACTTATCTAATTTTTATTAAATATTCTCTTACAAACCCTCACCAACAACAAACCGGAAGTGAACACTGTAACATATTCCTAAACAACAAATAACAACATAACTTTTAATATAATATTTCTAGAATAACATTTAAATTATTCATATGAATTAGATTTTAAATAATATAGAATCTCACCTGGAGTTGCTATCAACAGTGTTGTAAAAATTAAAAGTATAATAATTATTGTAGTCTTCATTTCTCTGATCTGTTAAAATCAATATTCATGTAGTTAGTGAAATTTGACATTACAACGAAGCCTAATTTAAAACAATGAATTGTATCTGTTACTAGCTACAGAATCAAGGTATACGACAGAGGTACTTTGATGAAGAGTCACGGAAATATAAATATATTGTCGAAACACAGTCACGATGTATCACAGGGACACTAAAACCAGTACAGGAACCGTACAAAAATTTATGTGTCCTTTCTCTATGTTGAAGAGTTTTTCTTATTTGATAAATACAATATAATAATAAATTACTTCACTTTCAACATCTTTTGAACAGTGGATGTTGTTCTAACTTAATAAAATTAGAAAGTAGAAGCTTTGTTCTTACAGAAAGTTGACATCTAGCAACCAAAAGAAGTCACGACGGATCATCCAGAACACAAAAAAAGCATTCATCAAGAACAGATAGATAATATCAAAGTTACCATGCATGTGGTCAATTACTGATTTGTAAAATGAGACAAAAATATTAGTTTCTGACAACATGATAATAAAAATAATTCCAATACGTTTTTGAAATCTGAAATTATATCATGTACAAACAAGATATAAAATTATATTTCCAAGGACTGTTGAATTGTTTCTACAATGAATCTTGACAAAAATAAACGCGGTATACGAAAAAAGTTACACATATAAACATCGAGGAAAAAAAACACGTAATAATTACATGTATGTACAAAGTGAGAAAATTGTCAAAAATATAAAACAAAAAAAATTAAACATATACAAAGAAAATTTTAATGTTAAAATATATAAAAAATATATATATAAATATATAATAATTAAATATATACAAAGTAGAAAAAAGTAAACATATACAAAAAATCAGGAAGTAATTAAACAAAAGTACATACATACACAAGAAGCGACAGTGGAGATAGGATGACTCAGGATCAAAGGTCAACGCATCTCAGCTTGTTCTAACAGCTAGATACAGTGAAGATTCTGACTTTGTTAGAAAAGTCTTTGTTATTAATATTTAATAACGATATCTATTGGTCACTATTTATTTAGCTGAAAGGCTTAGCCAATAAGCGTTACGTTTAGAAAACTGTTATTGTTATTTCAGTACCTAGTTTAAACACTGTTATACACTGTGTATAAAAGTGATATTTTATGATATTCGTTATATAATCATTCAGTATTAAATATCTTACATCAAACCACCAATTGAATAATGTTTCATTTATCATGTTGTTATTAGTTTTTAATTATCTAAGTAGAGCTTGTTCGTCCTTGTAAGACATATTCACATTAATTGATATGTTAACCAGTTGCCCCAGGGGCGAAAAAGGTAACATGTTTTGTAATCAAATATTTAGTTCACATAAAACATTCAAGATTCCGAATAAAATAAACAAGGACTTAAAGTTAGTACACAAACTTACACATACATATCGACATCAACGACTTATTTTATGAGAAACTTAACTGAACATACTTGAACCACAAGAACCCTGTTTTTACCAAACACTTCACAACTTAACTTACGAGGTTAGATATATCAAAATGTCAATGTTATGAACAATGTATTCTCAAGACGACTGGTATTGTTATTAAAACTTTGATTAAAATAAAGTACAGAACAACGTTTCGACCGACTTAGGTCATCTTCACGTCATGGTGGGACACATAAAACGAGACAACCCAACCCGGTGAACAGCAGCCCCACTAAGGCTCTGCCGAAGGTCGAGTGTCACATAGAACCTGTCAAGACAACAACCTGACTGGTCTAAATGGTCACAAAAGAAGACCTATGTTAGACACATCAGACATAGGAAAAAGTCGAAATCTGACAGCAAGGTAAGGATCCAGTATGCAATTGAAGTTGCCACTGAGGACAATATCAGCCTGCTTTATCAAAAACCTCTCCAAGCTCGAGAAGAAGGGTTCATCCTCCCAAGACCGAAATTAACAAGCCGAATCTTACCATCCCCAATGATAACATCAATGAACACAACCCGCCTCTCTATTTATGTGACGCAAGGCCGGTGCAAGTGAAATGCGGGTGAAAAAGAATTCCCACACTTCGCGCACGTGTTCTGTCAAACGATCACAAAGGACTGACAGGAAAACAGTATAGAAAACGACAGGTTGTCTCTCCTAGAGGAAAAGTGGGTCCTCTGCAAGAAAATCGAATCAACAGCAAAGCAGTTGAAGAGGGAAACTACATAGAAATGCTTTGGAACGGACCGCATTCCAAAGATGTTTAGGATGAGGCAGGAAAAAAACCACCAATCAGCCAAAAGGTGGGAATTAATGACGCTGGTGATTTGGCTGAACTGATTGTGCAAGAGAGCCGAGCAGTTTCTTGAGTTCGCCAAACCCCACCCTCTCATCACTCTGGTTGTTGCACAAAAGATTTTTTTACACAGACGTCCGAGAGAGACACGGGACTGCAGGGCCCTCTCTCCCCGAAGCTCTCCCCCTGAGATCCCGAAAAGCTCGAGAGACTGGGATGTAATTGGGCGAGCCTGCTGAGGGCAGCTTGTCTACCGTTGGGTTGCGGCAACCAAAGTCCACGAGGACGAAGACCTAATCACCCACGATACTCGAGGCCAGGGTAGTAGGCTCCTCAGAACTCTAGCTTTACTGGGCCACCTCAGAGGCACCACCTCCCTCATCCAGCCCACACTAAACAGAGGGAACCTGATCCTCCTCAGAAGTTCCCACAACAACAGCTACACAGGTGATGAGAATGTGGGCGCAGACACAGCCCCAACCTCTTCCCCAGCAGATACAGAGGCCTGAGCCTCCAAACAACTAGCATCCATACCCCTTTCCTCTCGAGTGGCTGGGGTCCCCTAATGGATTTCGATCACACTAAGCGAATCATGACGTGAGAACAGTCGCCACATGGGGGCTGGTATCTGCTCAAAAATCCCGCCCCGGTGAGCAGTCAAAAGTGAGGGCAGAACACACTAACCCCCCCTTTCGTCCCACTCTTCTCACGCGGCGGCCCTGCTTCCACCTCGGCCTAAGATGCCACACGCCTCGGAAATCGCGATGACATATGGTCACCATTACACACAGGAAAGAGAACTGCGCATTCATTTTCAATGTGTCCAAAATAACAGACACTACCCGCACCGCCGTGTCTTGCATGCCCTTACACCTGACCTTCAAGGCCACAGCGGACGTGTCTAGTATGCTTCATGCTCGATTTTCCTGACTGTCGCGTACGCCGATAATACGTCCTTTTCATGGCACAGTTTTAACGGGACCGACGGCAGATTTATTTATTTAATATTATGCCAAGCCCCAAGACAGCTCCACAGGCACGCGCTAAATTCCAAAGTGACAGTTTAAGACTAGATTGAAGATGGCTAGTCTTCACCACCCACCACCAACTCTTGGGCTACTTTTTTACCAATACATTATAATGCCCCCACGTCTGAAATGGCGAATATGTTTGGTGCGAACGGAATTCGATCCCGTGACCCTCGGATTATGAGTCGAACGCCTTAACACACTTGGCCATCCCGAGCCCATTTTCTTAGTGAATGTAGTTTTAACATAGTTTAGACTTTAGTTTTACATCTGGTTTTTGAACAAGTTTGGTGTTTACTGGAATGTTGTGTTTTCTTAAACAATTTTTTATCCAAAGGTTGCTTATTTTTTCGACATCGGGAACATGTGTTATGGAGAAGTGTAAGGTTTTGTAGTTCGTTTTATTTTGGGATTTATTATCACGGGTTTGTTGTTGTTTGTATTATTGATCTAGATGTGTGCGTATAATTTTTTCAACGGTTTATGGAGGAAATTTATTGATATTGATAAAGTGTTACTTTCTTTTGTTGATTTCATCTTTAATTTTATCTGGAGAGCACAGTTTTGTGGCTGTGTTTATTTGGTTTCTTAATATGTTAAATTTTTGTTTTGTTTGATGAGCTGAGTGCCAGGGAATGTATATTCTAGTGTGGGTGATTTTTTTGAGGATTTCTGTTTTGTATTGTGTATTGGTTCTTGCGATCTGCAGGTTGGTAAATGTTATGTGGTTGGATTTTTTTTTCCTATTAACAGGTATACTTAATATTGGGATGTATACAGTTAAGATGTTTGGTAAAAACAAAGTGTGTTTTCTGCAGATGTGAATCTAGCAATTGTATCGTCAACATATTTGTACCAGTATATTGGTGGGTGTTAGACTAAAGTCGAAACGTTGTTCTGAACTGTATTTTAATCAAAGTGCTAATACCCATTCCAATTTTCTTGAGAAAATATTTTTACTTCACGTGGGTTTCTCGCCATCACTAACGGTTACAAAAACTTGACAAGCCTTCGTGACGAAAAGTTTTATTATCATGATTCAGACAGTCCAGGTGGCGCTGTTAGTCTTGAAAATATTTCTTAACAGTTTTGTATAATTATCAATTTATTTAGTGTTCTTTCCAAGAATTAAACTATAAATTTATAAAAAACCTAATTTACCTTCCATTTTGAAATAAATCGAAATAAAATGTTTAATGATATGGATATTAGAAAAGAACGGATTCAGTTTAATAAACATGAACTGAAAATGTACAATATAATTTAATGAATACAATATAAAAATATATATATAAATGCAAAAACAGAACATGCTTTTAAGGTATTCATCAGCTTATAATTTTATCGTGGAATGCGTGAAATATTGAAAACAACTTAACCATTATCTATCAAACTAATAAAACGCATGTGTTATTCATTATACATATTTATTATTATAGACCGGTAAGCTAGACTATAAGAAGAATGTTCAATACCCCACTCCAGGTATTAAATAAGATTGAAGTTAAGACTTATTTGAAGTTCATATATGTTATAGAGAAGTTATATATCAATACATGCTAAACATGTGAAGAAAATAAGAATTACACCTCAACATACCACAGTATCTTGTGTTGAAGGATCGATAATTTTTATAACTTTCTGTTCTGTTGTTCAGAAATACAAAAGTAAAGTTTGATAAAAGGGCAAAAAACTGTTTATACCACGAGAGACTTTTCCAGTCCGAAACCTATGTTGAAAATTGACATCCTATCAGAAACTGTTACAAAGACGTTGGGCGAAGTAGCACATTAGATACCATATGTTATTTCATGAACTCACGAAATATGTAAACAAACTTGCTTGTTTATTATGCAGAATTTGAAGAGTCTCATATTTACACATAATTAAAAGAAAAAAATGTAAAGCTGAAATATATATAGAAATAGTCGTAATATATAAAGTGCAAACGATGAAGATAATACTGACAGACTGCCAAGAAGTTCAAGAGACCATAGTTAACAGACAGGTGTTGAAACCATATGTAAAGATACCCTGTGTAAAATACCTGGTTTATAGACTCTGGTGGACAAATTATTCACTGTGGATTTGTTTGTTTGAAATAAAGCACAAATCCACAGAATGGGCCATATGTACTTTGTCCTCCAAAGGCATCGAAACCCGGTTTCTGGCGGTATAAGTCCGCAAACATACTGCTATGCCACTGGAGGGTGGGTGTTCGGTATGATATATTCTACTTTTATGGTTGTTAAGAAAACCTAACACTTCCATTTATTAAGAACTTAGGTCCAAAAATTTAATCCTCAATAAATATTTCTATCCAAACAACTTAGTAGCCGTTTGAAAGAATAATAAACGTAAATTGAAAGTAAAAACATTTTATTTAATTTTTCAATAAACACAATTACTAATGTGTTGTGTGCGCCTGTTAGGCACTGCACAGCTTGTCAAACCTTGGAATCAGACTGGGCACCGCCACCATCACATTCTGTTCCACATTGATTTTAACGCAGTACTTGTTGTTATTATCACAGTCACCGCCAAAGATACATCTTACCAAAGATGTGACGTCGCAAATGGAATTTGCAAATGGAATTAGGATTCGCTGAACTTTAGCACTTATCAGCGGATATTCATTTTCTACTGATATCCATTATTCAGTTAGTTCCATGCTGCCAAAATTTGATTTCAATGTATTGTCATAAGACAGTTCAATAAAATGTTCTTCTTCTGCAAAGGTAAATTCAATGGGTTAGCCTTGTTAGCTATGTTAGGTGCTTCTCAAAAACATATTTCAGTTCGTGGGTCAAATAAACTTCAATGGATGTAACAAACTGCTGCAACAGGGGGAAACAATGCTTTCCATCATCTTCATTCATTTTATTTCACTATAGTAGTAACTTTGTCTCTGAAAGCTGAAACCTTGTCTGTAAGTTTCAGAAAGTGCGTGCTGCTTCACTGCACAGAGATATTAAAGGTATTCCGTTTTTCAAGGAGATCGAACTGGTATACTAATTTTGAGAAAAAAATGAGTCTCCATGAAATTTTTAGCACACTCGTGTTCGTCTTCTTCGACATAAGAGTAGAATTACTCTTCTAATTCAAACACACAGTACAAAACATTCCCATGGGATAGCCATGACCCAGCTATAGTAGAGCAACAAATATATGTGCTCATATTCCATATCCTCGCAGAGGTTTTTAAAAACAACTCGTCTTATTTGGCTGAGTTGTTATAAAATTCACTACTTTCAACAAACTTATCAAGGCTAGGTTCAGTGTTTAGTAAACCAAATGAATATCCTTTTTCCTATCCATCGCCTCATCTAGTTATAACCCTAATTCCTTTCCTTTCATTTCGCCATCCTTTTTTTTACTCCAACACTTCTTATTAATTTTCAAAAATCTTTCCATTTTGAAACACAAGGATTAAAAATCAACAAAATAATTCCATAAACTTTGCTAGAGCTCGCAGTTACTTCATCACAATGCTCTGCAGTTATTTCGATTACTGATGAACCCGGAGAGACTACAAGTATTTATACAGAAAATATAAGAAACGAGAATGTTCGAGAAGCTCCTGGCGTATCCGAAAGTACAAATCAATAAATACATATCTCGAACACTCGAGAACATCTTTGAAAAAAATGTAGTGCGGACGAATGTTAAAACTGTGAACTACCTCGGGCTAGTACTTCGCGCCGTGTCGAGATTGCTGTGATTCCATCGAAAATTTGAAATATCCTTCGGCGTCTCTGTGAATTTGCCGCGGCGCACAGTTTATGAACCACTGATATACTCAACAAAACATGATAGTCAACATAGATGTTTCGTTAACATCATCTTAACCGACAGATTAACACTAACCTTTTTGTATTATCTTGATGCAGCCACACTATATATGGCAATCAATCTATAGAAGGATGGTGTTTACCAACAGAATATTGGTTCAAGTTTCGACTTACGCAGCATGACCTTCTGTTTTTGGACAGAGACCTACACCAACCTAAAAAATCGTTTTTGACACACTATGTAGTTAATTTTGTTGCCCTAATGCAGGTAGACATATATTTTAATGAATGTCTTCGTAGGTTATTTGTCATATCTAGTTATTTAACTTCATATATTACTTTGAATGTGAGAGTGCTGGCTGGACATAGAATATTTTGGTTCTTCTTGCCGAATGTTTTGTTTTAGAAATGCTTCTGTAACAGTGGGTTAGATCTTCCCCTTGGTAAGAGAAAACATTGTAAACCAACCTTTCTTGAAAGGGACAGTTTTAGGAGTATCTACACATTACCAAGTGAAAACCAAAGACATTATGATTATGAACAGGATCAACGTGATTACTTGAACAATATGTTACCATAGATACTGAATAACTTCATAATAAACATTCATTATACTTCCAGAAGAGAAATCGTTGACTTACATCAAGATAAAGTTTTGTGTTTTATACGAAATCTATGAAACTATTTCACTCAGTACTTCCATAAAATATATATATTATTTATTAGAAGAGTTTACCTATCATATGAAAAATATGAAATTCAAATTATTTTGCTCACCAGATGACAATGATATAGTGCTTTCTACTGACAAATATATTTCTTGAAAGTATGGATTTTGAGAACAATCAATGAACTACATTTAATATTATTAAACGTATCACAAAGCTAAAAGTTTCCCACAACATCTTGCTATGAATTTAATTTTGATATTAAGGGTACTAATAAATAATAAAAGCTGTTTTATGGACTGTTGTTATTATTTCTCAGACAACAGTAGTTCTTTGAAAATACGTAACTAGTTGACTTGTAATAAACAGTCGTTTGGAAGATTTTACTTTCTACACGCTCGATTAAAGCAAATTGGTCAAAATAAATTGAAGACAACAAATATTTTGTGTTAATATTATGTATTAGCTACTTGGATTTTAATCAAAGATCAAACGAAGTGCTAAATGAAAATGTACTTTATAACCTTAATTTTTAATAATTGGATACAACTTGATACAAATGTTATACTATGCACGTCTTAAATGATTACTTAATTATTTAAGAGCTTGGAAAAATATTCACACAAAAAACTCGTAAGTCTCGGTTCCAACATCATCAAGTTGATGTGATACATTAAATTTTGATTATTTGTATAATTATTGATTTATTACCTTCTAACTTACCTGTAAAACAACTAATGTAACTTGATACATAATTGAACTGAGAAACTAATTATCAATAAGTGTGTAAAGAATGCGTTGTTTCATCATTATTAATTTCTGATGCAATTTTAAATAAGCAAACCAATCAATATAGCGTTTATTTCTTATTAGACTTTATCTAGAACTGTGTGTAGTTCTGTTTTTAAACAAGAAACTTATTTTTCAAAGTTTATATTTCATTCTAATCTCCAAAATTAAACGTAAATTTCTTGTTTCACGTCTCTATAACAGAGAACGCAAAGAAAGAAAAATGATCAGCCTATCACGACAATAAACTAATGTATGTAATATTTCTACTGTTTCTACTTGAAATTTAATGTCTTTGTTTGTTATTTGTAAATATAAATGTGTAACAGAAGAGAGTTAGACTTATGATACAGAACAAATAATGTCAGAAAAATTGAGCCGGTATTAAATTCATTTTATAGCACAACATATTATTTGTACTTTCAGTTATTAGCGCCACACAACAGTGACAGTTAATCACTTGGTGGGCGGTATGGTGCTACTTAATCAATGGCCGTCTTTCTTGTAGTCAGTAAGTAACAACTAACGAGTGTAGTAGATAGCTTCAGTATTTGTTCCATAAATAGAAAACGTTGTACTAAAATTATTTTGTCTTTATCCAAACCTTTTTGATATCCAAGTCATGAAGTTTCCGTTAAATTTTACTATTATCGTCAAATGTTGAAGTATGTTAGAACACAAACGTTTTACCTTTACCAATTTTTGTAAATTGATGAAGCTAGATTTTGAAAGAGCTAACACAATGTTCCCAAAAATTTCTCAATAGGATAGAAGTAATTTTACGTACTCAAAACGCTTAAATTTGAATTTTTATTGCCCAATGAACACAGAAAGTAGACAAATATTGTTTTGTTCTTATAACAAAATCTTTAGATATTTATACTGTTCTCACATTGAAGAGAAATAAAATATTCTGTCGTTCAATTTTATTGTTATAAATGAAGAAACTCTTCAGCACATAACCACATGACTCATACATCTTAGTTATAATGTCACAAACGTAGATAACCTTGATTGTATGTAATAAGTATGGTTATAGCCTGGTTTCTTTTATTTTACTCATTCATAAAGAAATAAGGTTAAATACCTTTATTTGTAAGGCAAATCGGTTCACGATTCTTACGTTTCACCGTAATATAATATCAAACTTAAATAGTTTTGATAATATCGTGATCCATGATCATACTATCTCAGTATTATGAAATCCTGCGTCATTTTTTGAATGACATTTTTACTACGATCTTATTACAATGAATTAAAAATACAAGTGTAACATGTTAAGTAATATTTTTTTTCATATATAAACAATTATTAACTATTTATCTTCAGTTATTATCGTTCATTTTTACTATTTAGATGTTGGTTTAATTATAAAATATTAACGAAACACGTAATTGAATTTTTCTTTTCATATTACGGTCCAGAAAATTTATTTGATTGCCAATGATGTTCATACTTAATACACAGTAATAATAAATAATTATCAAAGGTAACTCCATCAGTTAGAGATTTCTTTTATTTACTATTAAAATATCATATTTCAGGTACTGTTTTAAATTTCTTGATGAACTCTCATTGCAAACTAAAGTGAAATTTTGAAAATATTTTCTAAATAAATAGTCACTAAATGGTTTATAAGTTTCTTTAAATTAATTTACCTTAGGTGAGAAACTATTAACATCGATAAATTGTAATGCTAAAATTCGGGATTCGATTCCTCGTGTGCACACAACTAAAATAGATCTTTGTCAGCTTTTAACAACAAACAAACACAGGAATAATTTGCATTATTTATTTTTTATCGATCATAAAATTCCAAGTTAACACTGAAGTATCCTAAGTGTTAATCGTTTTCTCTTACACTTTGTATGTGGCTACCCAAATTCTATATCCACTTCCAAATTGCCTTTTAACGCCATGAGAAAAACAGTAGGTAGAAAGAACACTACAACAAAAGAACTCTCTTCCCCACACTATGTTATCTGGACAAGTCCTTAGAGCTACAAACAGTAAAAAGAAGCATGGTTGTACAAACATGGTTGTTTAACCCTGCATTGGTGTTTTATGCATGAAATCATGTTGAAATTATTTCAAATCTCATGTTAGTTGCTGTAAACTATTAAGTCATCAACAAAAGTACATTATTTTTCTGTTAGAAATTTAGACAAGTTCCAAACTTCTAGCCTGTTTTTTTTATAAAATATCTAGTTTTTATTAAATATTCTTTTACATACATTCACAAACAACAAATCAGAAGTGAACACTGTAACACAGAAAAACATAACTTATAATTGATATTTCTATAATAACACTTAAAATGTGCGTGTGAATTCAGTCTTAAATAATTTAGAATTTCACCTGGAGTTGCTACCAACAGTGTTGTAAACATCAAAAGTATAATAATTATTGTAGTCTTCATTTCTCTGATCTGTTAAAATCAATATTCATGTAGTTAGCGAAATTTAACTTTATAACGAAACCTAATTTAAAACAATAAATTCCATCTGTTGCTAACTACATGATCAAGGTATAGGACAGAGGTACTTTGATGGAGAGTCTCGGAAATATAAATATTCTGGTGAAACACAGTGACGATGTATCACAATGACACTGAAACCAGTACAAGAGCCGTAGAAAAATTGATGTATCTTTCCTTTATGTTGAAGAATTTCTCTCATTTGATATATACAACTTAACAACAAATTCATTTCATTTTCAACATCTTTTTAACTGTGGATGTTGTTCTAATTTAATAAAATTAGGAAGTAGAAGCTTTGTTCTTGCAGAAAGTTTACGTCTCACAACCAAAACATGACACGACGGATCAACCAAAACACACATAAAGAACGCATTGGCAACAGACAAAAAAACGTTAAAGTTACCATGCATATAGCCAATTACTGATTTGCAAAATGAAACAAAAACATTAATTAATGACAACAAAATAATAAGAATTATTCAAATAGTAATTCAGATCTGTTCTTAGTAAAATATTCATACGATTGATATTATTTAGAAATACTCTCAAACAAGATATAAAATTAAATTACCAATGTTTGTTGAATTTCTAGATACTTTTATTAAGTTTTACACGAGTATAAACATAGAATTAGACTACGGTGCCCAGTAGGGTCCCAACTATTATAGTTTTATTTTTAATTAGATACTATGTTCTAAGAACATCACAACCAATCACAATGATTCTAGTAACAGTTGACGTTTATAATCAAATTACAGTATCAAACAGGCATGCAGAGACACACACACTTAGCCAATAAGAAACTGTGAGCGATTATTTGTTAGTTACATGTAAAACATTTCTGTTACGTGGCCGATGTAATAACGGAAAAACTTTAAAATTGTAACTGAAAATGAAGTTGTGTGATTAGTGTTGAATGTATAGCACTATGTTAGTAAATGAAAACTATATGACTCCACTCACATACAGTTTTTATAGTAGATGTACATAAATATTTATATATCAATAAATCTCCTTGGACACACGTAGCTGTTCTAACATTATGAAAACGAACGTCGGTATGCAGTATTATACCCACTACTTAGTTATTTTAACATTAGAAGACACAGGTATCTGTAAACACATTTCTTTCGTTTCACTAAAAGTATACAGGCAACTTAGATGATTCTTCTACCCAAAAGTAGGTACGTCACGAAATGTTTGTTTCTTGCTTGATTTTTAAAATTTCGGTCACAGCTTTTCCACGTCCATTTGCGTTAGTTGTTGATTGTGTTATTGATCTAGATGTGTGTGTATACTTTTTTCAACGGTTTATGGAGAAATTTGTTGATGTTTATAAAGTGTTGTTTTAGTTTGTTGATTTCGTCGTTAACCTTAACAGGTGAAATTAATATTGAAATGTATACAATTAAATGTTTATATAGCAATTATATGATCAACATATATGTACCAGTATAATGGTGTGTGTCAGCCTGAAGCCGAAACGTTGTTCTGTACTTTATTTTAATTGAAGTGCTAATACCCATAACTATCTTGAGTATCCATTTTTATTTCAAGCGCGTTTTTCGTTATTACGAAAGGTTACGAAAACTTGGCTACCAAAACTGACAAAAAGCTTTATCATCATGATTCAGAAATTTCAGGTGGCGCTGTTAGTTTCGAAAATGTTTCTTAACAGATTTTTGAAATGATCAGTTTATTTTATGTTCGTTACGGGCATATCAAAATATCAAATTTAAATTTATGAAAAGCCTAATTTATCTCCAATTTATCTATTGGTCACTATTTATTCAGCTGAAAGGCTTAGCCAATAAACGTCACGTTTAGAAAATTGTTAATATTATATCAGTTCCTAGTTTAAACACTGTTATACCTTCTCTATAACAGTGATATTTTATGATATTCGTAAAATAAGCATTCAGTATTAAAAATCTTACATCAAACTACAATTGAACAAATTTCCCACTTTAAGAGCTATAAGGACAGATCTCATAAAAAACAAGGAGGTAAAGGCATATTGATTTAACCCTATGTTGGTGTTTTATACGTTAAATCATGTTTAAATAATTAAAAGACTCATTTTGTTTTAAACTAAATAATCACAAACAAGAGTACATTATTTTTTCATTAGAAACATAGACACGTTTCAAACTTTTAGCTACCTATTTTTATTATAAATAATCTTGTTTTTCATTAAATATTCTGTTACAAACCTTCATCTACAACAAACCAGATACAAACATTGTAACAAGTTCCTAAACGACAAATATAAACTTAACTTATAATTGATATTTCTGTCATAACATTTAAACTATTTTTTTGAATTCAGAATTAAATAATTTGGAATCTCACTTGGAGTTGCTTCCAACAGTATAATAATTATTGTAGTCTTCATTTCTATAATCTGTTGAAACCAATATTCATGTGGTCAATGAAATTTAACATTTTAACGAAGTTTATTTGAAAACAATGAATTGTATCTGCTATTAGCTGCAGGATCAAGGTGTAGGACAGAGGTACTTTGAGGGAGAGTCACGAAACAGTGACGATTTAACTGTGGATGTTGTTTTAACTTAATAAAACTAGAAAGTAGAACATTAATTCTTACAGAAAGTTTATATCTAACAACCAAGAACAAGACACGACGTATCAACCAAAACACACAGAAAGTACACATTAACCACACAAAGAGGCCAGGCATGGCCAAGCGTGTTGAGGCGTGTGACTCGTAATCCGAGGTTCGCGGGTTCGCATCCCCGTCGCACCAAACATGCTCGCCCTTTCAGCCGTGTGGACGTTAGAAATTGACAGTTAATCCCACTATTCGTTGGTTTAAAGAGTAGCCCAAGAGTTGGCGGTGTGTGGTGATGACTAGCTGCCTTCCGTCTAGTCTTACAGTGCTAAATTAGGGACGGCGAGCACAGATACCCTCGACTGGCTTTGTGCGAAATTTAAAATAAACAAACAAAGTAACATAGAGATGTAACGTATCAGTAACACATATGTAAAGTACCAGTAACATATTTATATATAAAGTATGGGTGAGATATATGTGTAAAGTATTTGTAACATATTCATGTACATTACTCCAATAAATACTTAAGATCTGTACTTCGTATAATATTCATTATAATTTATAATACATAGAAATACTCTCAAACGAGATATGAAATTATATTACGAAGGATTCTAGAATTATTGGATACTTGTATTTTCTATTACGTTTTACAAGAGTGTAAACATACTATTAGACTACGGTACTGATTCTCAACTATTATAGTTGTATTTTTAATGAGATGCTCAAATGTAAGAATATCACAACTAATCAGAATGATTCCAGTAACAGGTGACGTCAATAATCAGATTACAGTATTATACAGGCATACTGGTAAACACACACTGAGCCAATCGGAAACTGTGAGCGATTATTTGTTTTTAAGATGTAAAACATGTCTCTTAACGTGGGTAATGTAGTGGTGGGATAACATGAAAACTGTAAGTGGAAGTGATGTTATGTGATGTGCCGTATTATAGCCACTACTTAGTTATTTTAACATTAAATGACACAGGTATCTGTAAACACAATTCTTTCGTTTCACCAAAAGTTTTACAGGCTACATAGATGATTATTCCATCCTAAAGCAGATAGACATACTGTTTGTTTCTTTGCTTGCTTATTAAATTTCGGCCATATCTGCACTAGGGATATTTGCGTTAGCCATTCCTAATTTAGCTGTGTAAGACAAGAGGGAAGGCAGCTAGTCATCATCACCTGTCTCCAACTCTTGGCTACTTATTTACTACCGAATAGTGGGGTTATCCGTGAAATTATAACGCGTTTACGGTTGAAAAACCGAGCAGGTTTGGTGTGACGGGGATTGAAACTAGCGATTCACAGATTACGAGCCTACTGTCCTATCCACGTGGCAATACTGTACCAGAACTGTTCAATATACAGTATAATGAATGTGTAATGATCAAATTAGTGTATAATAAAAAATTATCTTGAAGTTGGAAACGGACATAAATCGTACTATTTTAACAGTTACATTTATAACTGTACAAAATATAATCAACACTGGAGTAAATCTTCTAGACCATAATGTGTATTATATTGTATTTAATTTTAAATTTTCAGTAATGTTTTTACAGTCAAACCTACATCTAAATATTCACAACAGACTATAACGATTCCAGCTAAATAAACAACAGTCGTTTAGTTGTAACAAAATAATAACATTAATCTTAAACATATTCTAACTTATACTTATTATCAGACTTATTTACCGATTAATACATTCAATAGAATGAAAAAACAACACTTTCCATTATTCACCAATAATTTAAATTCGAGGTCCAACTTTATTGATAGGTGAACTACATATGGATTAAAATAACATCCTAACGGGAAAGTGTAAGGTTGCATAATAAAGTAAAAATGTTTACTATGCTTAATCAATAGACCATAACACTGCTATTCTTTTTTCTTTATTATATACACAAAACGAAATACTAAGCGACTTCCTATACATTACAATTTTCTTTATAGTTTCGACTTTTACACAGTTCAACTGTATAGAATTCTAAATTGGAAAAATAGGTCTCTCTACTAGAAGGTAAAAATATATTTCGAATGTAATATCTGGTCCACAACAATGCTTCAGATACATCTGTATTAGATACTTTTAATAGAATACCAAACGACTTCATGTTCTTCACCACGTTGTTTTTAATTTTAGTTCGGGCTTTAAGACATTCACATGTGACTTTGTGTGCAAATCAACTAATAATATAATTATTCGTAAAGTAATAACACACTACTCAGGCTTCTAAGTATAAGACATAACACTATCTTTGGTTGAGGAAATGAAACTAAGAAACTAATTATTCGTTTAGTGATAATACAATACACAGACTACCAACTATCAGATGTAACACTATCTTTGGTTCAATAAATGAAAACTTACTAATCTTTTAAAATGTGCTATTTCAAACTTCTTTGTATGTAATGTAATTTGAAATTAATATGTCTGTGTGAAGCTTAAAATGTTATTATAACCAATTACAAACGCAACAATAATTTCTATATAATATTAGTCGTCACATGAAGTTTAAATGTTTCTTTACATATAAATCAGATAACAAATTGACTTTACAACAATATTTTAATGTCTCCTAATAATTTTAAAAAGTGCCAAACATTAGACGAGTTAAAGTTATACGATATATAATTATATGTTGGTCTATATATTACGTTTATGTTATTTGTGTACAGTCTATTCAGTTGTATAGTTTTTATAGTAATTGGATATCATCAAATTCAGTACATAAATCATATGTACAATGAAGATAATTATATCCAGGTTATAAAAGCTAAAACGTCAACAATAATTTCTATATAATATTAGTCGTCACATGAAGATTAAATAAATGTTTCTTTATATATAAAACAGATAACAAATTGACTTTACAACAATATTTTAATGACTCCTAATAATTTTAGAAATGTATGAAATTTCTAGATTCTTTTATTTATCATATTTATGTTACTTGTGTACAGTCTATTCAATTCTATAGTTTTTTTAGTTCTTGAATTCCAACAAATTCAGTACACAAATCATGTGTACAAAAAGAATCACATCACTGTTATAAAAGCTGAAACAAGTTCGATTCCTATCCGGAGCAAATAGAGAAGGCCAATTCTGCGACTTTGTGCTTTTTTCAAACAAAGAAAACCATAGTGAATAATTGGTCCACCAGAGTTTATTAACCATGTATTTAACACAATGTATCTCTGCATATGGTTTCAACAGCTGTGTGTTAACTATGGTTTCTTGTACTTCTGTACATTATATTATACGACTATCTTGATATTTATATTTCAATTTTATATTTATATTATATATTGCTCATGCCTAAAGTAAATAAAAAAAACAACATATTTTTCTCCTCAAACTTTGCTTTTATGACCTGGGTAATGAAATTTTTAATTTACTTATTTTCCAGAACATTTCAGGTATATTCAGTGCTGAGTAGCTGACAGAGAATTTTCTCGAACTTAGAAGAATTTTCAAGAATGAAAGTCAAAGGAAACGTCACCTACATTTTTCAAGCTTCTTCACTCGTCAGGATGGTCTTTGCCACTGCCACAATGTATAAAATCTGGGCGAGGCAATTGGAATTGTCTGTAACCCGAACGAGTGACTCCTTTTCATTGACAACTCATTCAGAAGCATAAAAGCTGTGCTGCTCCATAACGGGAAAAAGTATCCGTCTCTTTCCCTGGCTCATTCGATGTACTTCAATGAGGAATATAACAGCGTCAAGACCTTGTTAGAAACTTTTATGTATGATGAATAACGCTGGGAGATTATTGGAGACTTGAACATGGTTGCATTCCTGAGGGTTCTCCAAGGAGGCTTTACCAATTTTCCTGTTATTTTTGCTTTTAGTACAGCATGGACATCGCAGCGCACTTCAACAGGAAGCACTGGCCACAACGGACCGAGTTCTCTGAGGGGATGCACAATGTTAAGTGTGAGCCAGTAGTGACTCCCAGAAGGTGTTGTTCCCCCCTTGCGCAAATCTCGAGAAACTACTCACTTCTAAACATTTTTGTTCATTTTTATATAAATTTAGTAAAAATACATGTAAATCTTAAATTCATATGTTATTTTATTGCGACCTTATGTAAATGAAAATGTGCAAATTTGCCATTTTTACATAGAAAATAGGTTAATTTCTAAATTTAATTATGCAGGTTACAAACGCAAAGTTTGAAGAAAATAACGGCCATTTTCTGTACTTCCACAACATATGCAATTAAAAAATAACACATACTGTCCAAGAACAAAATTTCTGTTACATTGTGTAATAAATTCCAAAACACAACAAAGTACCATACCTTACACTGCTGCAAACAACATGTTCCCGACAAAAGCGAAAAAATAACCAACATTTTGAAAAAAAAACAACTTATAACAAAATACAAGATTCAGGTAAACACCAAACTTATTCTAAAACAGGTACAAAACTAAAGAATATACTATTTTAAAACTACACTGACAAACAAAACACCAACATTATTTACAAAATACAAAGCAACAACTGCCACGACTTCAATATTGAAGAAACAAGAGACAAAAATGGAAACCAAATTCAAAGAACACAAAAACACTGTAATGTTCCTCGTACCTGGAGTTTACAGTAGGAAGACCTGGAGGAAGCTAGAAGGGCAGTTTACACTTTATATGCAAAAACGGCTCGTTTGGGCTGAGAAAACACTTTACAGCCCAAACGAGCCGTTTTTGCATATAAATTTCTCAACAAGTGGGTTTCTCGTCATCACTGATTATAGTTTACACTTTAGACTTTGGAACGTTTCGTCAGACACTCATCGTTCTTTTCTCCAGTAAAGTCGACTACTTCTCTATATGTAAATATAGAGAAAATTTTCTCAACCCAAACGAGCCATTTTTACATATATGATACACAAAGGTTAATGTTAGTCTCTCGGTTATATCGTGACAAAAAGATAGAAATAGCAGTTAATGTCTGTTTATAACTGAGAAAACCTTGGCTTTTAAACAAACACTGGTTGTAAACCATTTTTTTAAACGTTGTCTGTTTTTTCATGCCAAATAATGAAAATTTCGCCCTTGGACATAATTATATTAGAAGCAGTCAATCGGATGTTCTAAAACGCTATATTTTCAAGAAATATAAAGAATGTATACATTTTCCATATGAGCAAAAAAAATCATATTTTATGTATTCCCTCTGATTTGAGATGTTACGTTGTCATATGATTATTAATAGCTTTGTATTGAAATTTTTCTGATAAAACGTTTACTTAAGCGAAAGTTTGTTAATAAATTATTAAACTAATTAAATTCCTGAACATTCTACTTGAACATATACACGGTACAGTGATACTGTTAGCTTAGTATAAAATATTTCGAGAAACTTTTCTGAAACTGGGTATTCTTTTGGTGTCTTATCATTAGCTTAGATTTATTCTAAGTTCGATAGTACTGACAGATATTAATATTAGATATTGAGGACGTTATGATCTATAGATTGTTTTACTTTGTTGATGTTACTTATAAATGGATGAACTATTTATTTCCTTGTGAGTTTAGTTTTTAAATTCTGCAAATAAATAACATTATTAATTATAATGGAATTAACTGCAGACCATGTCTAAGATGATTTCCTGTAATGAATTTTTAGTTGGTGCAGATTTAATTCAGTATAGAAAAAAATACCAAGATGAACCCTGCATATTAATAGCCTGACACCATTATACTGTTGTTAAAGACCATCCTCCTATGGAATGACAGGGAAATATTGTATGTTTTCATCAGTATAATTCAATTAGCTACAAACTTCCATGTTAACATGCCGATTAAATTGTGAGATAAAGTTCAAATATGAGTTAATTATATATCGTTCATAAGTGTGTAGTGATGTAGGAAGAGAGAATTGAAATTTTATGTAATGTACAAAACATTCCTTTTGTAGAAATTCTCTCACAGACCCATCATATAGAATATTGTTGGTGGTGGCAGAAGAGTCTACCCACCTGTCCTTGTATAATTACCACAGGTTGCGAATGTCTCCCAGTTGGACTAGGGTTAGGAGTTATAGAATACAAACACATCGTCGAATATTTTCACCTTTCTTCCACCTTGGGGACTTTGTAATGTGACGATAAGCTCGACTGTTAGTTGCTAAAGAGTAGCCTAAACGTAAACGGAAAGTGATTTTCATTAGCTGTCTTCTCTCTCGTCTAACACTTGAAAATTAGTGACGGCTAGCTTAGCACGAAAATCAATAAAACTGAAAAATCAATTGTTGAGCTAGTTGGTAAATCTTACAGTTGGTATAAATATAGAAACAAAAACTGTAATTACAGATTTAGGGTTCAAAGTATTTTAAAGCTACTTCAATAATCGAGTGAAGCTTTTCTTATTGTGCTGCCTTCTACCTTCTACAAACAATGTTTGATGTGATGATAATAATTTTTGACACTTTAATTTTCCTTGATGGCAAATCTAGAAATAACAAGAGACACGTGATATCTACTGTCGCATTCTGTACTTTAAGGAACATAAGTAACAGTTAAGTAAAACAGGATTTAATCAGTTCAGAAAACTAAAACATTAGAAGGAATGAAAAATATATTATAACAGTTTTATTTTTGATAAATGTTAAAATTAAATATTCGTCATGATTCAGATAATAAATATTATAATGTATATCTGATGTTCAAGATCTACAGTAAATCATATGGTGAAGAAAGGTATTCATAGGGATTTATTATCAGTAATGAAAAAAAATACAAATAAATTTGGTTATTTGTTGATAAACACTTAGCAGTACAATAGTTTACGTCAGATTGAGCCACAACAGGAATCGAACCCTGTAATTTAGTATTACAAGCTCTCGAGGTTACTGTTACTCAACGAAAGGAAACCGCAGAAAAACATTGGCTTTTCGAGCATTTGTGTTTGATAGCACAGTAAAACATTATTATTCTCAAAAATAATTAAAGAGGAATCTCTTATTTGCTCATAAAGATAATGTAAAGCACAGTTGTCTTTTGGAAAAAAAAATGTATAAAACTACCTCGTCAATGGTACATAGAATGATAAATCCATTTCTTATGCAAATATTTTTCCAATTTCAATACCACATTCCTTTGTAATATTTTATGTGAAATTTATAAAACAGTTAACATGCCCAGACTATGAAGCACTAACACCCTCATTCGATGTTTCACATTAATTTTCGCTCGGAACTTCCTTCTAATTATCACAGCAACAGCCGAAAACCCATCCTGCCAAAGATATGACGTCGCAAAATTCAGTTAGTTCCATGCTGGTAAATTTTATTTTCAAAGTCTTGTCACAATAGAGTTTAAATAAATTACCTTCTTCTACAGAAGTAAATTCAGATGGGGTCTTAGCCATGAATGGGTCTTGGATCAAAGCAAAATTTCCTCTATCTTTTGTAAAGTAATTTTCAAACCAGTCATTTAGCTGTGTTAGGTGCTTTCCAAAAACACATTTTAGTTCGTATGTCAAATGAACTTTATTAGATGTAACAAACTGCTGCAACAGGAGAAACAGTATTTACCACCACTGGTATGTGGTTCGCCATCCTTTTCTTCACTCGAACACTTCTTATTAATATATATGTAAAAATGGCTCGTTTGGGTTGAGAAAATATTTTACGTAGAGGTTTGTGAACCTGACGATGACCGAAGAAGGTCGAAACATTGTTTGCTCCTCTACTTAAAATATTTTCTCAGCCCAAACGAGCCGTTTTTACATATATATTTCTCTACAAGTGGGTTTTCTCGACATCACTGATTTCTTATTAATGTTCAAAAATATTTCCATTTTTATGCACAACGATTAAAAATAAACAAAATAATTCCATGAACTTTGCTAGAACTCGCAGTCACTTCATCACAACACAATTCAGTTATTTTTATTACTGATGGACCCGGAGAGGCAACAGGTATTTATATACAAAATATAAGAAACGAGAATGTTCGAAAAGTTACTAGCGTAGCTGAAAGTACAAGTAAACTAAAACATATCTCAAACATTCGTGAACGTCATCAAAAGGAATGTAATGATGTCTAATGTTAAAAATGTGAACTTTGAGGTCGTAGTTCGCTCCTTGTCCGAAAGATATCGATATTGCTGTGATTCCATCGAAAATTTGAAATATCCTTCTGCGCCCCTGTGAGTTTGCCGCGGCGCACAGTTTGGTAATCTCAGACGGAGCCAACAAAACAAGATAGTGAACATAGTCGTTTTCTTAACATCGTCTTTCTTCTTTTGGTCAGATGAAGGTATTTCAAAAAGGCAGAAGATGATGTTAACGAAACGGTAATATTCATTGTCCTATTTTGTTGACTACTTGTGTGGTTCCCAAACTGTGCGCCACAAGATATTTTAAAATTTTCATGGAATCACAGCGATTTTGACTTTTGTCGGACAACGCGCGAATTACTGAGCAAGATTCTGCCGAGATTAATTTTGTGTTAATACGACGCTGATAAAGAAACATAGGATTTATAGTGTAGGCATGTTAACAAGCTGGTGTCGTTCAGCACTTAAAAATTGATTTAATAACTACTTTATAAATCTCACAAAAAATATAACAAAAGAATGTGGTATTAAAATTTGCAATATTTCACATAACGAATGAATTTTAAATTTATGTACTGATTTTTACCTTATAGAAGGTGGCTTTATACATTTTTATTAAAAGATGGCACTGCTTTACATTATCTGTATGAGCAAGTAAAACATTCCTATCTCATTATTTTTGACATTATATATTGTTTTTAGAAGGTAGAGGACAGCACAATCAGAGAATCTTTATTCGATTATGAAAGTAGCTTAAAAATACCTTGAATGCCAAATTTGAAATTACTTGTTTTGTTTCTATATTTATACCAACTGTAAGAGTTACAAACTTTTTCGATAATTGATTTTTTTATTTTATTGAATTTCGTGCGAAGCTAGTCGTCACTAATTTTGAAATAGTAGACTTGGGAGAAGGCAGCTAATAAAAACCACCTGCCGTCAACTTTCAGGCTACTCTTTAGCATTTAATAGTCGAGCTTATTGTCACATTACAAATTCTTTAAGGCGGAAAAAAGATGAAAATATTCGACGATGTGTTTGTATCTACGTCTCCTAACCCCAAGAACATACCAGGTCTAGTCCAACTGGGAGACATTCTTTACCTGTAGTATTAATACAAGGACAGATGGGTAGACGCTTCTGCCACTACCAACAATATTCTATATGTGGTGTCTCTGAGAAAACTTTCACTAAAGGAATGTTTCGTACATTACATAGAATTTCCATTCCAAACTTTCCACATCTATACACACTAATGAAACACCATTAACACCCATGTGTATAGACGGTTTTACAAGCATGAACGTTTAACTCTGTATTCCTGTTTCATACATGAAATTATGTTGAAATAATTTAAATTCTCATTTAAGTTGCTGTAAACTATTACATCATCAATAAAACTTTATTATTTTGTCATTGGAAACATAGACAAGTTTCAAACTTCTAACTGTTTATGTTTATTATAAATTATCTAGGTTTTATTAAATATTCTGTTACCAACCTTCACTAACAACAAACAAGAAGTAAATACCTTAACAGGTTACTAAACGACAAAGAAGAACATAACTTATAATTTAAACTGTTTATGTGAATTAAGTCTAAAATAATTTAGAATCTCACCTGGAGTTGCTTCCAACAGCGTTGTAAACATCAACAGTACAATAGTTATTGTAGTCTTTATTTTTCTGATCTTTTAAAATCAATATTTATGTCGTTAAATAAATTTAACTTTATAACGGAGCCTAATTTAAAACAATCAATTATATTTGTTACCAGCTGCAAGTTAAATATATTGAACAGAGGTACTTTTGTGGAGAGTCACGGAAATATAAATATTCTGTCGAAACACTGTCACGATGTATCACAGGGACACTGAAACGAGTACAACAACCATACGAAAATTTATATATTATTTCTCTATGTTGAAGAGTTTCTCTTATTTGACAAATACAACTTGACAATAACTTTATTTTATTTTTAACATCTTTTTAACTGTGGAAGTTGTTTTAACTGAATAAAACTAGAAAGCAGACCCTTTATTCTTACAGAAAGTTAATTTTAACAACCAACAACATGACACGACGGATCAACCAAAACACACAGAAAGTACACATTAACAAGAGATAGAAAAACGTTAAAGTCAGAATGCATTCATTTACAGAAAATATTCTGACAACATGATAATAAAAATTATTCCAAAAAGTACTTAAGATCGATATTTACTATAATTTTCCTAATAATTGACATTATAAAGGAATACTCTCAAACAAGATATAAAATTTTATTACCAAGGATTGTTGAATTTCTAGATACTTTTATTACGTTACATACAATTGAAATAGATGTTTGCTAGCTTTTAACAATAAACAAACACATGAATTATTGGTATTATTTATTTTTTATTAATCATAAAATTCCATGTGAATACAGAAGTATCCTCAGTGTTAATCATTTCATCTTACACTATAAATATTTTTTATTACTTTAGATGTGCACGTCCATTTCTTCTTTCAAGGTTATTAGAACAATAGTAGGTGGAAGGAACATTACAACAAACAAAACCTATTCCACATAATATGTCACCTGGACAAGTCTTCACAGCTTCAGACAGTAAACAAAACGACATTATTAGAAAACGTATCGATTATAACATTTTGTATTGCTTTTTTATTCATCACTATTTATCTATTTGTGAAACCCATCCGATTATAAAACTGATAACATTACGTCATTATCAAATTCAACCAATGATGTTACAGATCGCTTTACAAAATATAATTATATTTAAAACTTTTCTTACTTTTTCAATAATATCTCCTATTATTAATTTCTAAACCAATCTACTTTCTTGTTTTGATGATATTAACTTACATAAAATTTCAGTAATATATATTTCTACAATGCTCTTCACGTTTAAATATAACACTATGAATACGTGTATAAAAAAGGTACTTTTCATTGCATCTCTGATAGCATACAAAATTGTCTACACAAAATGGTTAAAGTAACACTCTATCAGTAAACTAACACACATAATGTATTGTTCTCACAGCTGTGTACTGCACGTTATAACAAACATGATCACGACACCAAATGAATCATCTAACAGCCGTTGTATTGATATAATCATTAATTTACACACTCAGCAACAAATATATTTGGCGATAATATATGGTTTTTTAACCCTGTATTGCTCTATAATACATGAAATCATGTTCAAATAATTTAAAGTATCATTTTATCTTCTGTAAACTATAAAATCATCGAAAAAGTAAATTATTTTTTTAACTACAAATATAGACAACTTTCATACCTTTAGCTATCTATATTTGTTATAAATAATCTAGTTTTTATTAAATAATTTGTTAAAACTATTCACCAACAACAAACCAGAAGTGAACACTGTAACACGTTTCTAAACGACAAAGAAGAAAATAATTTATAATTGATATTTCTATTATAACATTTAAACTGTTTGTGCGAATTCAAACTTAAATAATTATAATCTCACCTGAAGCTGCTTCCAACAGTGTTGTAAACATCAAAAGTATAATAATTATTGTAGTCTTCATTTTTTTCGTCCTTTAAAATTAATACTCGTGTAGTTAGTAAAATGTAACTTTATAACGAAGCTTAATTTAAAACAATGAATTCTATCTGTTACCAATTAAATGATCAAGGTATAGGACAGAGGAACTTTGATGGAGAGTAAGGGAAATATAAATAAACTGTCGAAATACAGTCACGAAGACCAGTACAAGAACCGTCCAAAAATTTGAATTTCTATAGTTGGGTTAGAAATTCCCAGTAACCAGTTAGCAACCCACATAGAATACACCACGATAAAGACAAACTTCATGTTCAACAACCAAAACTATATACAAACAAATGGCCTAAGCATGGGCAACCCAGTATCACCAGTTCTAGCCAATATTTTTATGACACAAGTTGAAACATAAGCAATTAACACAGCATTACATCCACCACTATACTGGTACAGATATGTAGATGACACGGTTGCGGGATTCAAATCTACAGCTCACATACTTAATTTTTTCAATCACATTAACTCTATACATCCCAACATTAACTTCACATGTGAAGTTGGAAGAAAGCAATCAAATATTATTTCTTAACCTCAAAATTACAAGAACCGACACACAATTCAAAACAGAAATCCACCGAAAAATCACCCACACTGGACTATACATTCCTTGGGACTCAGCACATGAAACAAAACAAAAACTCAACATACTAAGAAACCAAATAAACACAGCCATAAAACTATGCTCACCAGATAAAATTAACGATGAATTAGACAAAATAAAACAATACTCTATCAACATCAATAAGTTTCCTCCACAAACCGTAGAAAACAATATACGCACACACCTAGACAGAAAGCAAAATCAACCAACTAAAGTAAATATATCTCACGAATCAAAAAATCACGAAACCATATACTGCTGTATACAACCAAAATTTGGCAAAAATTAGTAACAAAATATGACATTCCAGTTAATATCAAATTTATTCAAAAACCAGGCACAAAACTGAGGTCTATAATATGTAAAAACTACACTGACAAACACCACACCAACATTATTTACAAAATACAATGTGATTACTGCCACGACTTCTATATTGAGGAAACAAGTAGAAAAATGGAAACCAGATTCAAAGAACATAAAAAGTCACCTTCACACGTTTTCGAACACTGCAAATCAAATAAACACAACATAACCATAGAAAACACTCAAATACTAAATAAAGAAACAAACATAAACAAACGCAAAATTAAAAAAGCCTTACTTATACAACAACTTAAACTCAAAATAAACCAATATAAAGGTATAAACGCCTTTATACCTATATTAATATAATAAAATAAATAAAATTATATATTCAAACATCTAATACCGCCCTCTACATTCCGACACTCAATTACACAACCCCTTTCAAACATGTGGTTAGCTTCCGGTCAGTTACCTCTTTCTTTGTGAACCTGACGATGACTGAAGAAGGTCGAAACGTTGTTCGCTCTTCTATGTAAAATATTTTCTCAACCCAAACGAGCCGTTTTTGCATATATATTTCTCAACAAGTGGGTTTCTCGACATCACTGATCAGAATGATTTTAGTATCAGTTGACGTCAATAATCAAATTACGGTATTATACAGGCATGCAGAGAGACACACACTGAGCCAATGGGAAACGGTGAGTGATTATTTGTTATCTATATCTGTTAACCTGGCAAATGTAGTAGTGGAATAACTTTGAAACTGCTACTGTGGGTGTGTGTGAGTTTTCTTGTAGCAAAGCGCATATGGCTATCTGCTGAGCTTACCAAGGGGATTCGAACGTCAGATTTTATCTTTATAAATCAGGAGACTTACAGCTGTACTAGCGTGGAGCAAAACTGGTCCTGGAAATGAAGTTGTGTGATTAGTGTGGAATGTGTAGCACTATGTATATAAATGTAAACTATATGACTTACCTGACATACAATTTATATAATATATGTACATAAATATTTATATATCAATATATCGCTTCGTAAACACATATCTGTTCTAACATTATGACAAAAGAACTTCGATGTGGGGTATTATAACTAGTTCTTAGTTATTTTAACATTAGAAGACACAGGTATCGGAAAACAAATTTCTTTCGTTTCACCAAAAGCAGAAAGGCTGCTGAGATGATTCCTCTCGTCTAAAGCAGGTAGACAAACTGTTTGTTTCTTTGCTTGATTTTTAAATTTCAGCCTGAGCTACACCAGGGCTATTTGCTTTAGCCGTCTCTAATTTAGCTATGTGAGACAAGAGGGAAGGCAGCTGGTCATCACAACCCACAGCCAACTATTGTCTACTCATTCTTTAACGAATATTAGGACTATCCGTGACATTATAACAATATTCCGTCTGAAAGGGCAAGCAGGTTTGGTGTGACAGGTATTCGAACTCACGACTCTCAGATTACTAATATAGGGCCGTAACCACCTGCCCATTCTTGACCAGAAATGTTGAAAATATAGAACAATGTCTGCGTAATGAAGAAAATAGTGTATAATAATAGTTGGCTCGCAGTTGGAAAAGGACATGAAGCGTGCTAGTTTAACAGTAACTGTTATAACTGTACAAATCAGGGCGTTAGCTTCGAGAATTACATATTGTGCTTGACATTCAAACATAATCAACACTGGAGAAAATCTTCTGGACCACAATTATTTTTTTTTTTTTTTTTACATTTTTCAATGATGTTTTTGCAGTCAAACCTACATGTAAATATTATCAACAAACTATAAAGTTTCAAACCAAATAAGTCACAGTCGTTTAGTTGTGACAAAGTGATAGCATTTATTTTTAACGTATTCTATCTAATTATTACACTTCTTTACCAGGTAATACATTCAATAGTATCAAAAACACTTTCTATGTTTTACCAATAATTTAAATTTGATGTTCAGCTTTATTGATGGGTGAAATGTATATGTTTGTTTGTTTTTCAAATAGCATCCTAACGGGAAAGTGAAGGATAAATAAAGTAAAAATGTTTTCAGTGGTTAATCAATAACCCGTAACGCTGTTATTTATTCTTTTTATTAGATAAATAAAATAAATTACAAAATAACTTCCTATACGTTTCAGTTTTGTTTATAGTTCCAAGTTTTACTCATTTCAACTGGGGGCGTTATAATGGGACGGTAAATCCCACTATTCGTTGGTAAAAGAGTAGCCCAAGAGTTGGCGGTGGGTGGTGATGACTAGCTGCTTTCCCTGTAGTCTTACACTGCTAAATTAGGGACGGCTAGCACAGATAGCCCTCGAGTAGCTTTGTGCGAAATTCCAAAAACAAACAAACAAAGCTCGCGGTCAAAAATAATTATTGCTTCCGCCAAATAATTTTTTTTATTTCTTTTATTAAAACGATGATTTATATAAGACAAAAGGTATTTTAAGAGCTCGTCCTATCCAGACCACAAGGTCTACATGGTGTCTTCATTCAATATGTTGTAATTTATACATATTAATTATTTTTATATTTCTTTATGCGCAGTGAAATAAAAATGAGTAATTGATAGCATGAGATATAGACCATGATAAATATTTGAATTTTTACATTGTTATTAATATGTTAATTTCATTTACACACCCTTAGCGCGATAAAAACGTCTAGCATCTTAACAAACCGATAAAATGAGTCTATCGGAAGGGGTAGTTTGAAATCAAGGGGGTAAGATGAAATTGATTTCAGACTACCCCGGGAGGGACCTGAAATCGATTTTTTCCTACCACCCAGTAATATGAAAACGAATTCAAATTATCGGGGGTACCATTTTTAGGGGGTACTTTGAAATCGTTACACCGAGGTAAATTTTCTTGGGCCAACCACTTGAAATTCTCGTTTCAAGACCCTTAGGGTCTTTTAAGAAATTTGCAATAGCAGTTTTACTAAGCCCAATCACACTAGCGATGGCACGTTGAGAGAGACCTTGCTTTTGCAGCTCGACAATTCTGCCACGTTCAAACTCTGTCAACTTTTTAGCCTTTGCCATGTCTTCATCCAGTGCAACATAAGAGATGTCAATGGAAGATATTGACAACACAAATGATTGAATACAAATGACTAAATTTCGTTACGTGTTTACCGATTAACGCTTCATTTCAGTATGGTTTTAAACTTTTGACCAGCTTGTATTTAGGCTAATTTCATAGTGTTCACATTTTCCCTGTTAAATGCTTAAAAAGTTTTTTTTTTCCCTTTTCTTACTTTCATCTTTCGAAGCTCTACTCAAATAAGTGGTTGGGTTTAACAACGCAAAATGCATATTTTCTCTTTATCTTTATTGTCCTTAAGATTTTGGCCAGCAGTTATGTGTTAAAATGGCATCCTGATGGGAAAGTGAATGTTATATGATAAAGTAAAAATGTTTTATATGATTAATCACTACTCGACCATAACACTGCTATTCATTCTTGTTTATAAAATACATAAAACAAAACACTAAACGACTTCCTATACAATGTTGTTTTTAGTTCCGACTTTTACTCAGTTCAACTGCATGGAATTCTAAATAGGAAAAACACATCTCTATACTACAGTGTAAGAATATATTTCGTATATAATATCTTGTCCTTAACAATAATTTAGAAACATCTCTATTAGATACGTTTAATAAAACACTTAACAACTTCATGTTCTTTACCTCGTTGATTTTATTTGGAGTTCCGGCGTTAAGACAATAACATGTTACTTTGTATATAATCAAACTAAGGAACTAATTATTCGAATAGTAATAATACAGTCTACTAACTATCACACATAACACTATCTTTGCTTCAGTAAATAAAAATTTAGTACTCTTTTAAAATGTGCAATTTTAACTTTTTGTATCTAATGTAATTTGTAATTAATGTGTCCATGTGAAGTTTAACATGCTATTACAACAACCCGAAACGTAACAATAATTTCTATATAATATTACTCGACACATAAAGTTAAATACGTTTTTTTATATGTAAAATAGATAACAAACTGACCGACCTTAAAACAATATTAAAATGACACCTGGTAATATTACAATGTTATAAAATTTCAAACGAGTTAATGTTATTCAATAGATAATTGTTATGTTCTTCTATTCATCTTGTTTATGTTACTTGGGTACAGTCTATTTAGTTGTATAGTTGTTATAGTAATTGAATATGAATTAACTCAGTATACAAATCCTGCGTACAATGAAGAGTATTATATGAAGATTATAAAAGCTCAAACGTCAACATTTTCTTACATATATATCAAATAGAGAAGTTGCCGCTTTTACTGGAGAGAAGGACAGTGAGTGTCTCACGAAAAATTACAAAGTCTAATCTGTAAACTGCTCTTAGAGCCTTCTCCAGGTCCTCCAAGTGTAAACTCTCGGTAGGAGGAACATCACAGTCAACAAAATATTTTGAACATACAGTCCTAACAGTTAGAGACACTGAATAATATGACATTATAAAGAAACAATTTATAATTAATATTTTATAACGATATTTATTGGTCACTATTATGTATATTAGGTATCTTTGAAAGATACGAAATGAATAATTATACAAATAATTAAGATTTAATGTCACATCAAGTCAAGGTGGTTTCAATTCAAAGGTTTTTTTTTACTTGTTCCTGTTAATATATTTCAAAGGTCTTAAATAACATGATAAAAATTTCGGATGTTCTAAATCACCAACATTATAATTCAGATCTTCTTTTGCTCCCCTCTCATTCATTCGGAGTTAATTTAACTGATTTTAAAAAATAAAAATCGAAGGATGTGTTGAGTCTAATAATACTTATGTAGAATTAACCAATTCTATATTTGATTAAACTTCAGGAAGCTGTATTTGTTGAGTGAAATTTATTCACTCAAATATGTGTGAAAAGAAAAACTGTTGAAGTATTTTTGTGCATGATAATAGTACGATGATATTTGACTTTGTAGAACTGATGTTTATTGGAAGTCTACTTGTTACATATCTTCCAAAAACAACTGTATACTGAAAAATATATAACACAAATTCATTTTCTTTATAATAAAAAGAAGGTTTCTAATTTAATTAATGTACATAATATAAAAATTACTTTTTTAACGAGATGAAGTCATTGGCAAATTTTAACTGAATTTTTAAAGTATTTTTTTAAAACTAAAAGCGGTTAATCGGTTGTTTTCAAACGCCATATTTTCAAGAAATATATTTCCTTAGTGTAACTCTACATAATTGCAGTCTGATAAGCAAAATAAATCATATTTGTCGTTTTCTCTTTAATCTCAGAAACTTAGTTGACACGTATGATAATTAATAATTTTTAGACTAAACGTGTAATATAACTCCGACTTAAACGTAAGTTTATTTCTGAATGAAAAAATAATTATATCCCTGAGCTTTCTACCTAAACATACACACGGTACAGTGGTAATGGTAGTCTAGTATAAAATATTTCTAAAGATTTGTCTGATATTCAATATTCTATTCCTGTTTGACTATTAGCTTGGATGTCTTGAAAGTTGAATAGTAGTGACAAATATTAATATTAGGTATTGAATACGTCAAGGTCCAAAAATGATTTATTCTAATAATGTTACTCACAAATAGATGAAGTATATATTCGCTTGTGAGTTTAGTTTCTAAATTCTACTAATAAGTAACATTATTCATTCTACTAAAATAAACTACAGACAATTTTCTGTAAGGGATTTCTGATTGGTGCGGATTAATTTTAGCAAATAATAGAAGAGAATGCTTACCTCAACCCTGCCCCCTTAAAGGTTGACATCAATATACTATTGGTATAAACCATTATTTGATGAACTGACTGCCAAATATAGTATGGCTTCATCAGTATGAGACATTAAGCCACGAAAGTCAATGTTAACTTATTGATTAGTGATATAAAGGTTCAAACAAGAATTAATGATACACCGCTTAAAGACATCGGATGGGTACAAATGTGGGAAGAAGGTGGAGGGGTGACTGGAGATTTAACGTAATACACAAAAGTTTCCTTTAATGGGTGTGTGTTTCTCTTGTAGGAAAACCAAATCAGACTATCTGCTAAGCTCACCGAGGAGAATCGAAGATCTGATTTTAGCGTAATAAATCCTTAGACTTACTACTGTACCAGCGGGAGACTCCTTCAATGGATATTTTCTCACAGACCCATCGAATGTCGGTGAAGGAGGAAGATGTATACACACGTGCTCTTGTATTATTACCCAGGTAACGAATGTGCAACAGTTGAGCAGGACCTGGTATGTTCTGATGGTTAGGTTTTTTATGTACCATATGGGATGTACTGAAAAGTGTACATGTAATCATAGTGTTATAATTAAACATGACGAATAGCATTGGATTATAATATATGACTGAATTTTACATAATATATTATCCTGAAAACAAGAATGAAGACTGGTTTAGAAACAAATTGTATGAGGATTTTATTGGCAACCTAAAAATTAACGGAATAATATGTGTGAAATAATATTATATTTTGTGATGTGTTCAGTAACATCATTCGATGACCTAAGTATTGAAGGAATTTTAACAATTTTATGAAAGTTATGTTTTACAGCCAGGTTGACAAATTGAGAAAAAGTGACGAATAAAATTTATTATAAAAACTTACCAGCGATGAGTTTTCTAATAATGTCTTTTACTGTAATAACTAAAATTATTGTGACTTGCCGAGATGACATGGAATGTAAAGGATTTCTGCTTGTTGTGATGTTCGTCCTACCTGTTGTTGTTTTAGAGGTGCAGGAATTGTATTTTGTGATAGAACGTTGGGGTAAAAGAAGAAACGATTGACACTGAGGACACTTTTTGTCGTTCGGCACGACACGTGCCGAAATGTGGGAATCCTTATTGCCCCGCGTTTCATTGGGACAATACTCGCGTCACATAGTGATGCTGAGGAGCAGGTTGTGAGCATTGATGTTGTCACTGGGGGATGTATGATTCGGCTTGTTAATGTCTTTGCACCTCTTTGGTCTGAGGAGGTAGAACCCTTCTTCTATGCCTTGGACAGGTTCTTGATGATGCAGGCAGATATCGTCCACGGTGGCGACCTCATCTGCGTCCTGGATCTTCACCTCGACAAGATTGGAGGCAATCCTTTTTCAGGTGACCAGTGTACACAGTCTTTGCATGCGGTGCTGACAGATTTCGAATGTTCCAATGTTTGGCATGCGCCACATGAATCTGCCTTGGTACCTTGGAGCTGTTCTTCCTCTGGACGACTGCAATACACAGGCTATTGAGTGCCATGTCTTCGCCTTCCTGTGGGGTAGTAAGCCTGAGGCTGTATCTCGGCTTTCTTTGACACTGCCACCTCGCAATGGACATACCATGTGTCTGAACCCGGTGTCTTTCTCTCTTGCTGTCTACAACCTTTTGCTGTCTGTCATTGCAGGGTCATCCCTGTTGCCACCTCATAAGTTTCGTGGTTGGCACTTGTCGCAGACTCTTTGGTGTTCTGTTGAGGCTGTAAACATCAACGTGTTTTGACCCTCCTTCATGGTGTGTAGACGCTGCTGTGGCGTTACGGTGATGTCGTGCCGTGTCAGCCGACTTACCTACGGACTCCCCGTTTCCTCTACCGCCTGCTGGTTGCTGAATGCACACACAGGACTGAGCAACACCATCTGTGTGTGTATATATATATATATATGTAAATTTTAATTCTTATGATTACTTTGTTTTTCTCATTTTTTTAACTTTTATTAAACAGCCGTTAATGTATTGATACATGTATTTCTAATGATTATTATGTTACTTTTGTATTTATTAATTGTACTTAGCCTAATAACTTTATATATATGTATGAATAAATTTTCATATATTTTGTATTTCTTTATTAATCGACGTATTAATCTCAGTGTATTTATTTCCATTTCTTGTTTTATATTAACTTTGTATATATATAGTGTGTTTAACTTTTTGTATATATTAAATGTATTTCTCTTGTTCACTTTGTATATCTATGAATGTATATATTTTCCATTTAATTGGTAACATTTTTCCTTTTCGCTTTTGATTTTTTCCTTTTTCATCTTCTCAGTGTACATGTATATATGTTTAATGTATGTATGAACGTGTTTTATAATTGTAAAGATATTTGTTAGTTATTGTAAATAAATTCAAAGTTAATAATTCAACAATCCTTGGTAATGTAATATTTATATCTTGTTTGGTAGTATTTCTTTATAATATAATTATAATGAATATTATAGAAAGTACAGATCTTAATTACTTCTTTGAATAATTGTTGTTATCATATTGTTAGAAACTATATCTACATAAAAAGTATTGCTGATATATCTGTAGCTAGTAAGTCAGAATTCATGTGTTGTACTAAGTTTTGAGATTTTATTTTAAGCTTCGTTAAAAGTTACATTTCACAAACACATTAATACCGATTTTAACAGATCAGAGAAAAGAAGACTACAACAATTATCATCCTTTTAATGTTTCTAACACTGCCGGAAGCAGCTACAGATCAGATTATAAATTTCTTTAGATTGAATTCATACAACAGTTGAAATGTTATGACAGAAATGTCAATTATAAGTTACCTTTGTCCTTATCATTGAAGAACCAATTAGAATGTTTCTTTCTTGTTTGTTATTAATGGAGATGTGTAAAATAATATTTCATAAAAGTGAGATAATTTATGACAAAAACGTTTATCCAAAAATTCGAATCTTGCCTATGTTTCTGATGAAATAATGTAAAAAACAATATACCTTTGTTGACGACTTTATATTTTACAGCAATTTAAGATGAGAATATAAATTATTTCAAAATAATTTCATGTACGAAACAGCAACACAGGGTGACACAACAATACTGTTTGATAAAATCTGTCCTTATAAATTTTAAAGAAAATATTTTAATTGAAATTCTGTTGTTGCTACAACTAAATATAAAATTAAAAGTAAATAAAGTTTACAATAAAAGAACAGATAATTGTTTCAGATGCGTTTGTTGTTAATAAACGAGTGTATAAAATAATAATTACATTAATACGACAGCTTTTAGATGATTCATTTGGTGTTGTGGTCATGTTTGTTATAACATATAGTGTACAGCTGTGAGAAAAATAAACCGTATTTTATGAGACGTAAGACGCATTTTTTTCTTTAAAAACGCCTTGAAAATTCTCCATACGCTTTCCTTTACTAAGTAGCACAGTAAACAAAATGTCTTGAACATACAATGTCATATCAGCAAGTCCTAACAGCTAGAGACAATGAAGAAAATGATCTTGTTTGGAAAAGAAAAATATTAACAATAGTTTATAATGATTTCTATTGGTCACTATTTATCTAGCTGAATGACTTAGCTAATAAACGTTACGTTTAGTTAACTGTCAACATTATATCACTACCTAGATGTACACTGTATATTAAAGTAATATTTTAAGATATCCGTTTGTAATCGATCAATAATTAATATCTTAATTTTAACAGTTTATTGACTACAGTTTTATTTGTCAAGTTTTTCTTACTTCTTAATTATTTTAGTAGAGGTTATCCATTCTTGTGAGAAATATTTACATGTATCGAAATGTTCATCAGTTGCTCCAGGGGCGAAAAGATTATATGTTTGGAAGAAATTAATACTGGCAGAGAGCCAATAAGTGCAAGAGACCATAGTGAACAGATAGATGATGAAACAATATGTTACAACAATATCTAGAGAGAAATGTCTACTTTTGTAAAATACTTCGATTGTAGACTCTGGTTGACATATTATTCACTATAATATCGTAAATTGTGATTAAGTTTTAATGAAACAAAAACATGTATACATCTATATACATTTCAAATATCCTATTTATTGCATAACATCTGTTTTTCATCTACAGAATACGAAAATTTAATTTATATATCACGAAGAGAGTGTCACTTATTATTTTTGCTTATGTTTAATGATACAGCATTCAGTGTATAGTATTTTATTCCATATACATTAAATATTTCTTCGCAACAACTTAATTAATAAATACTCAGTTTCTGATTTTACCATTTTCTTAAGTATTGAAAATCACATAGAATAAGAGTAAGTATCGTATTTAAAGAGTAGAGGGTATCACAATCGGACAAGCTTTATGGTATAATTGAAGCAATATTGAAATCCATGGAACGATGCCTCATTTTGATTTAATGGGTAGTGCAAGTTAAAATTGTACAGATGAATTTTTAAAGAATTTTAATAACTAATTGTACTCAATAATTATCATACCTTATGAAGTTAATTTTTGTTGTTGCTGTGTCAGCTTTGGATGTCGAAACTATTTTTCTTAACTGTAAAGCTTTCAGACTTTGATTGTCCTCAAAAGACTTCTTCACTGTGACAAGATTGTGAATAGCAAACAGTTACAATGTCATATGTATTCATATAAAGGAAGCGGAACCCTGACTCGCAGATTTCATCGTCTCAGTTAGGGTTTCCTTTATTCCGAGTAGAATAAATAGGTCTCAACAAATGGAATCAATGATCGCTCTTTAAAATTATTAATGTCTAACATCTTTTTATATGACCCACTGTTGGCTTCAATTGGTATTCAAAGCGTTGACCATCCATCTTTTTCTTCTAATTTTACTTTATATTCTACAATTTAACTGCACTGATAAGTTTCATTAATTCTCGTGTTTGTCCAAGTAATATACTAGCGTTCATATAACTCATACGATTCTACTGTTTCATTTATAAGTATACTAATTATTCAGTATAATTATCCCATGTATGTTTCGTTCAACACGTTGTTTTACTTCCTAATCCTTGTTTAGAACACACGTGTTTCATCTTTGGCTGCACACTATCACACTTGTACATTGTCTTCTTGGACGTTTGCCAGTACTGTATTCATCACTTCGAACGTCTTCTGCACTTATCATATTACAAATATCTGATATTTTCAGTTTTACATCTTTTTCCCCTCATAATTCACAAATCAAAGGCTCTCTATATTCAGATCATTAAAAATACAAATTTGTTTTATATTTTTAGTGATATTTCAAGAGTTGCTTAACCACACATTCTACAAGAAACGAATTTATAGAATTTCAATGTGAATCCAAGACAAGGTAAAGCTTGACTTGTTCTAGACAAACTTTAATTACTTTTTAATCAAGGAAACTTTCCGATTGATTTCATGATCAAGTTAACTGAAGATACTGAAAAAACGAGAGCCCTGTCTTTACCAAATAGATCACTATTTAACTTACAAGGTTAGATATATCAAAATGTCAGGATTACAAAAACTTCAGTAGCTCTAGTAACGACAAGGTTTATTATGAACTAGTCTTGAAAATATTTCGTAACAATTTTGTGAAAATATCACTCGGTTGAGTGATCATTACGTGAATCAAACAACACACTAACAGAAGTTTAATTTACCTTCCAGTCAGAAATAAATCGAAAGATTAAATTACGTGGTTCTTTTAAGGTAATGGGTCCACTTTAACAGACCTGTATCTAAAATGTTCAATATATTTTGATAAATGGCCAAAATCTTGAGACCAATGAACATAAAGAAAAAATATAAATTTTGCGTTGTTAGACTCAACCACTAATTTGAGTAGAGCTTCGAAAGATAAAAATAGGAAAATAAAAAATAAAAATAAAAACGTTTTTAGCATTTAACAGGGAAAATGTGAACACTATGAAATTTTAGACGAAATACTAGCTGGTCAAAAGTTCAAGACCATACCAAAAAGAAATCCTAAACAGGGTAGGAAATGCCAAACAAGAGGTCTAAGTAGTGATTTGCACGGCAGTCATTGCGAATAACTGCAAACATTCGTTTTGGCATAGTCGATATAAGCGTTTGCACAAACTCTGACTGGAATGTTATTCAACGTGGAGAAGATGGCTTCACGAAGATCGTGCACTGTTTGGAATTGACGTCCATGTCTATAGACTTCCACTTCCATCCACCCCCAAACATTTTCAATGGGGTTCAGTTCGGGCAAACACGCTAGGCGATCCAAAAGAATCACGTTATTCGCCATGAAAAAGTCCTTTGTCCTGTGGGCATTGTGGATTGCAGCGCTGTCCTGCTGAAACATCCAGTCATTTCCACACAAGCGAGGGCCTTCAGTCAATAAGGATACTCTCTTCAACATGCCAATGTCAAACAGCTGCTGTTTGACGCCCTTGTATAACTTGAAGCTCCATTGTTCCATGGAAGGAGAAAGCACCCTAGATCATGAGGGAACCTCCTCCACTGTGTCGTGTAAAAAATGTCTCCGGTGGGATATCCTTATCGTGACAGTAAGGTGACACTGGATGTTATCGTGACAGTTGGAAGCCATCTGGACCATCCAGGTTAAATTGTTTCTTATTAGAAGGTTTTTTCCACTTCTGTACGTCCCATGCTTGGTGCTTCACAGCAATGTTTAACCGACCTGTTTCGTGGTGTGGAAGGACGCGTGGCCTTTGAAGACGTTTACGGTCTTTAAAGCCTTTCTCTCGTAGATACCGTCTTATTGTTCTTGAGCTGCATTCTGCGTCCGTAAGGGCATTAATCTGGTTCGACGATCGGCTGGTGTCTTGCTCAACGCCAGCGTAATTTTCTTGGGCCGACCACTTGAACTTCTTATTCCGTGTCCCTCAGGGTCTTTTAAGAAATTTGCAATAGCAGCTTCACTTCGTCAAATCTCACCAGCGATGGCACGTTGAGAGAGACCTTACTTTTGCAGCTCGACAATTCTGCCACGTTAAAACTCTGTCAACTTTTTAGCCTTTGCCATGTTTTTACCAAATGTAACACAGGTGATGTGAGTGGGAGATATTGACAACGCTAATGATTGAACACAAATGACTCAATTTCATTACGTGTTTACGGATTAATGATTCGTTTCAGCATGGTCTTAAACTTTTGACCAGCTTGTATTTAGGCTAATTTCATAGTGTTCACATTTTCCCTATTAAATGCTAAAAACGTTTTTTTATTTTTTATTTTTCCTTTTCTTATTTTCCTCTTTCGAAGCTCTACTCAAATAAGTGTTTGAGTGTAACAACACAAAATGCATATTTTTTTAAATGTTTATTGGCTTTAAGATTTTGCCCAGCAGTGTATATATATATATATATATGCGGAAACAGTAGATGATTTTAACTGTTCGTTAACTGTTTCATATGTATTATTTGTTTCTCTATTGATAATAAATTCCGTATTAATATTTTTGTTTACCATCTTATTTACTACAGATCTTGAATATCAGAAATATCCAATAATATTTATTATATGAATCATGACGAACATTTAAATTTAACAGTTACCAAGAATAAAACTATCATAATATATTTTATGTTCCTCTTGACGACTTAGTTTTAAGTACAGATTAAATTCTCTCTTACTTTCCGGTTAGTTATGTTCCTTCATTTACAGAATGTGATAATTTACACGATATATCACGTGTCACTTGTTATTTTTGTTTACGCTTAATGAAAGAAAATTCGGTGTATAATATTTTACCTGAAATTACTTTTGAAATGTTTAATAAACATCTAATATATCTTGCAAATACTTTATTAACCTCTGGAATCTACTACCTTGTAAAGTTAAAGCGTCAGAAATGATTAGGGTTACATCAAATATTTTTTTGAAAGTGTAGCACTATAGCAGAAGATTCACTCAATTACTGAAGCTGCTTAAACATACCGAGAACTTAAAATTTCTTATTACTGTTTTTGTTTATATATTTATACCAACTGTGAGTGTACAGAACTTGTTGAACAATTCATTTTTTTGTTTTATTAAATTTCGCACGCAACTAGCAGTTCCTAATTTTAAAGTGTTAAAATAGTGACAAAGCAGCTTATGAAAACAACAATCATCAACTGTTAAGCTATTCTTTAATAACTAACAGTCGAGCTAATTGACACATTACAATGTTCTAAAGGAGGAAAAAAGGTGAACATATTCGATGATTTGTTTCCATCCAACGACTGCTAGTTGAGTGTCCTAACCACCAGAATATACTTGATTTAGTGCAACTTTGGGACATTCATAACTTGCGGCAATAAAACAAGGAAAAATGTGCAGACTCTTCTTCCACAACCGACAATGTTGTATGTGATGGTCCTGTGAGAAAAGGAAAGTTTTGTACCTTCTATTAAATCTCCAGTCAACCCCATCTCCTTCCCACATTTGTACACAATTATCAAACACCATTAAAGTCCATTTACAAGAACTTTTCAGAGACATTCTGACACATACAAGAACATGGAAGCCTAGGAAGATACATCCAGTGTCTATAGAAGTATATCATTAATTGCTGTTTGATCTTTCATGTCACGGTATAACAGACAGTTTAATATGGACTTTTATGGCTAACTGTGTTATATTGATGAAGCTACACCGTATTTGACAGTCAGTCCTTAGAAGGATGGTGTTTGTCAACATATATTGATGTCAGCCTTTAAGTATGCAGGGTTAAGCTTGGAATTTTCCTATATTCTTAACTAATGCTGTTACCTGCACCAACCATAAATTCCTTAGAACAAAAGTCTTGGAAATGTTCTGTAGTTAATTGTATTAGACTAAACAATGTTATTTATTCTCAAAATTAAAAAAACAACTAAACTCACAAGTAAACAAATACTTCGTTTATTTATAAGTAACATGAACAAAGTAAAACAATCTATATATTGATGTCATCAACACATAATATTGATAACTGCTATCACTGAGGAATAGAATACCAAGTATCAGATAAATCTTAAAAATATATTTTGTACTAAACTACCAGTACCACTGTACTGTCTATATGTTTAGGTAGAATGTTGAGAGATTTAATTATTTTATTAATTCAATAATAAATTTATATTTAAGTTGAAGTTTTATTAGAAATTTTCAATAAAAAAATATTAATTATCATATGTGACAACTTAATTTTTCACATTAACCACAAAACATCAAATATTACTTATTTTAATTTCTAGAGAGCAATAATATAACGCTCTACTGACGAAATATATTTCTTGAAAATATGGCGTTTGATAACAACGAAATTAGTACTTTTTATATTATTATACCAGGCTTTGCAAGGCCAAATGATTAAGGCATTCGACTTGTACTCTGAGGGTCGCGGGTTGGAATCCCCGTCACACCAAGCATGCTTGCCTTCTCAGCCGTGTAGACTCTAAAATGTGCCGGTTAATCCCACTATTTGTTGGTAAAAGAGTAGCCCATGAGTTGGCGGTAGGTGGTGATGACCAGCTGCCTTCCCACTAGTCTTGCACTGCTATGTTAAGGACAGCTGAAGCAAATAGTCCTTTCGTATCTTTCCGCGAAATTTGAAACTAAGCCAAGAATATCCAATAACATCGTCTTGTGAATATAATTTTGACATAATGTATACTGAAAAACTATTTTATTGTGTGTAAAAGGAATTGCTATTTTATTTTTTTAACAGCACTAGTTATTCAAAAGTATGTAACTACTAGACTTGAAACAAACATCCGTTCTATTAAGTCAGTGTGTGTCTATGTTTTCTTGCAGCAAAACCACATCACACTATCTCCTGAGTCCACCGAAGGAAATCGAACTCCTGAGTGTGGCGTTGTAAATCTGTAGACTTACTGGTGTAGGAGCGGATGACATTAAATCGACTATCATCGTGTTATTAACACCTACAAAAGAGTATTATTTCTAAAGTTGTCTTCCTACACACCATGTGAAAGCATTTAGGGAATACATTTAACTCAAATAATTTTGTGTAAATATTAAGTCTTAGCTACTTGAACTTTAAACGAAGATCGAATAAGTACTAAATAAAAAAAACTTAAAGAAATTAACTATTCATACATGGGTTAACTTGATACGAATGTTATTAGTCTCCGTACGTTGTTAGATGTTTATTTTGAATAATGAGCTAAATTACTTTCGAGTAAACCAGTGGTTAACCGGGTGAACATCATATTTAAAATGTTATTGATTTAAAACATTTACAATTTTTACCTAGTTATTTAAGAACTGTAAAAAATTTCGCGGAAACAACTCATCAAACTTTCAGTTAACACATCTCTGATTTAATTTGACACATTAAATTGCAATTATTTGTACAATTATTGATTTAGTATCTTTGAACGTACGTGTAAGACACCTAATGTAATCTGTTACATAACCGAACTAAGAAACTAATAACCAATAAGTGTGATAAAATTTGCTATTTCACCGTTCTTATTATAAAATGTAATTTTAAATTAAAATATCTATCGATATTGACTTTATTATTGGTTACACTTGGTCTTGAGAAATCTATGTTTACCTTTGAAGAGTAAATGTCATTCTAATCCAGATTAATGATCACAAATTTCTAGTTTCTCGACTGTATAAGACAGAATAAATAGAATTAAAAATTATTGATCTTCCTCGACAAGAAACTAAATTATGTAGAATTCCTACTCTATCCATATGAATATTTAATGTCTTTGTTTCGTTATTATTTATAAATATAAACGTATAACAGGTGAGAGTTAGGTTTGTGAAAGAACTGAAAATTTCTGAGTACTTAATTGAGCAGAGTTAAAATCTCGGTCATCAAGGCCGGATTAAAGTTTTATTAGTCCTAGGCTTTTCAATTTATAGAGGCACCTCGAGAGAGAACTTCTAGATGTAATACATTTATAGTCATAGCTTGAAGCCCCCTAGTTAGTGTCAGGGTCTGGGCTTAAACCCGGTAAGCCCACTCCATCATCCGGGAGTGTATGTTATAAAACAACATATTTCTTTTACTTTATGCCATCAGTGACATATAAGAGTGACAGTCAATCATTTAGTGTAGCCAGTGGGTGGAATGGAGCTACTGACTGGCTGTCTCCCGGTGGTCGGTAATTAAATAATAAGGACAGTGGGAGTCAGCTTTAGTATTTGTTCCATAAATACAAAACGTTATATCAAAATAATTTTATATCCATCCAAACCTTTTTGATTTCCAAGTCGTTTACTTTTCGTTACGTTTTAGTATTGTCGTTAAATGTTAATATAAGGATGAACACAAACGATTTACCTTTACTACTTTTTAAATTGATGAAGACAAATTCTGAAACAGCAAACCCAATGTTTTCAGATAGTACCCAATGGGTCAGAGATACTAACTCAATTTTATTATATCAAACATAACAAGGTGAACCATTAAAATTTAGGAAAAATATAATGTTAACACTCGGACATTGTGATTGTACTCACGAGTGGGTCAGAGGCAGATAGAAAAATGTAAAGTAACCAGTTACTGTTTTGTTATAAGAATACTTTTACAATTGATATAGGTTACAACATGTAGATATCATTAGCGAGTAGTATGTTAAATGTCTAAAATGTAAGCCCCTCGCTAGTACAGCGGTATGCTTCCGAATTTACAACGCTAAAATCAGGGGTTCGATTCCCCTCGGTGGGCTGAGCATATAGCCCGATATAACTGTGCTATAAGAAAAAAACACACACAAAAAAAACACTAGAATATGAACCGTGGTGGACATATTATTAACTATAAGAGTGTAATTTAAAACACAACAGAGAATGTTCATACCTAGTATTTAAAGAAATATAAACAAGTAAACATGCAGGAACGTTAAACATTTCGTCTATGACATCTTTCGAACTAACCAAAATGTCTTTTATATAACGTACAGAAAAGCTTGATAACATTGTTATCCCAGGTGACACTGTTTTAAAGTATTTTTAACAATCGTTGGTACTGCTTTAGTTTTCTTTACGAGTGATACGTGACTGTTTTTAATTATTTTTAACTGTCTTAATTACCCGTTACAAAGTACTGACTCTATATTATAATATCAAACAAACAGTTTTCGTAGTATTCTGAACCATTACGATGATATCTCAGTATTATGAAATCCTACATTATTTTGTTACACAGACATTTTTACTTCCTGGTTATTACAATGAATTAAAGGCTCGTAACACGTGTTATTCTTTTGCTTATTTGTCTTGAATCGTTAGAGTTATAGTGAACTTATAGTGCAACAATTCGGAATTCGATCCTTCTGGGGTGGGTTAACAAGCAAGACGGACCAGTGTGTAGCTTTGTGCATAACAACAAGGAAACACAAGTGTGCACATATTGTGTGAGAGTTTTCTGTTGAACACTTGAAGAAAATAAGAATTACACCCTAAAATACCTTAGTGTCTTGTGTTGAAAGATTTATAAACTTTATAACTTCCTGTTCTGCTGCACAGAAACATGGAACTACAATTTGAGAATAGGGGAAAACTGTTTATACCATAGCAGACTTCACCCAGTCTCAGACTTGTATTGAAAATTGCCATTCTGCCGCTAAGTGTTATCACGACGTTGGGCGAAGTAGTTACTGAAATATCATATTTTATTTGATAAACTGACGAGAAATATAAAAGCAAAATCGCATTTTGGAGAGTGTCCGTTTTGCTAATTACACTGTGTAACAAAAATTTTACTTTTTCTTGTTCCTGAGCAAAGAGTGTTATTTCTCAATTGTTCATGCATAAAGTAAATGGAAAAGTCCTATTCCTCTCTTCAAACTTTGCTTTTGTAAACCTGGGTAATGAAATTTCGAAATTTACCCATATTCCAGAACATTCCAGTGATCTTGGTCTGACAAAGTCTTATGTCGATTTTTTGATATGTAGGCTCAAGGAGTGGAATTTGTTAGATGAAAGTGTGAAAGTCGCAAATCAGAGGAAGCGTTACCGACATTTTCAAACTACTTCACTCGTCAAGATGGGATCTGGTTCTGCTTCTGCCACAATGAGTTCAGTCTGTGCGAGGTAATTGGAATTGCCTGTAACCCGAACGAGTGGCGCCTCTTCATTGATAGCTCATCCAGAAACCTCAAAGCTATGCTGCTCCATAACGGGAATAAATATTTGTCTCTTCCCTTGGCTCATTCGGTGCACCTCAAAAAGGAATACAACAGCATTGAGACTTTACTAGAAGCCTTGAAATATGGATGGAAAGTTATGTATGACTTCTAAATGGTGACATATTTTACGGGTCTCCAAGGAGTCTTTGCCAAGTTTCCGAGTTATCTTTGCCTTTGGGACAGCAGGGACACCGCAGCGTATTATAACAGGAAGCACTGGCCACAACGGACCGAGTTTTCTGTGGGGAGGCGCAATGTTAAATGTGAGCCACTAGTGGACCTCTAGAAGGTGTTGTTCCCGCCATTGTACATAAAATTGGGTCTTATGAAACAATTTGTCACAGCTCTTGATAAAGAGTCTGCAGCCTTCATGTACTTTCGGAACTTCTTCCCCAAGAAGCTAAGTAGTAAGGAAAAGAAAGCTTGGGGCAGCTTTGTCGCAGTGGTTCGAGGCTTCTTGGGCAATCGCAAGGCCGAAAATTATGGTTGAGGTTCTGGTGAAGAACTACGGCAAAATGTGCTGCAGATGTACCTGAAAGTCCATATCCTTGACGCTCATCTTGACAAATTCAAGAAAATCACTTGAGCATACTCAGAGGAGCAAGGCGAGCGCTTTCACCAAGATATATTGGACTTTGAATGCCTCTACCAAGTCGCATAACGAAAACATGATGGGAGACTATATTTGGGGGCTGATACGTGAAAGTAATTTACATTACAGAAGCAAATCTTGAAAAACTACTCACTTCTAAACATTTTTGTTCATTTTTGTATAACTGTAGTATAAATACATATAAATCGTGATTAATATGTTGTTTTATTCAGACCTTATGTAAATAAAAAATGTGCAAATTTGCCCGTTTTTTACATAGAAAATAGGTTAATTTCTAAATTTCATTATCCAGGTCACAAAAGCAAAGTTTGAAGGGAATAATGACCATTTTCTGTATTTTTATAAAATAAGCAATGAATAACACATACAATCCAGGAACAAAATTTGTGTTACATAGTGTTATTAAAGGAAAAACAAAATGTAAAAGAACGTCAAGAAGGAACATGTTACTGGGCACATTAACCAGTTATCCACGTACAGTCCTAAGAAATGATTTAACAACTATTTCATAAATTTCACAGAAAATATTACAAAGGAAAGTGATATTCATATTAGAGAATTATTAATATAAAAAATACTCTTATTTCTTTGGGTTGTATTTTTAACCTATACTTCGCTGCTTTATATCATTTCTACCAATATATAGAACTGTTTTAAATTATCTTTATGAACAAAGATAATGCAAACAAAGTTTAATTATTTTTAAAAGTTTTATAATTCTCTGTTAGAAATGCTATCCTTTTAGATTAAACATAAATACTTTAAAAATATAATGTTTCATTATGAAGACCTACGTTATTTTCGTGGAAAACCAAATGTGGTTACTGTTTTTTTTATTCCATTCGACACGGTAACTATTGGAGCTTATAATGCTAAATTACTGGCTTTACTTCCTGTAGTGCTTTTTACAGAGGTAGACTATTTTGCTACTTTGGGCTGACAAGGGACAAACAAATAATTATTTGTTTTTCTGTTTATAATAATTCCATTTAAACACCTTACTTCGTCATATGATTTCCTTTATATCATGAATGTCATAAATGTACAATAATATTTACGATCTAAATCATGACGAATGACATGATATTTAATCTTTGGTTCTTTGAATGTTCGATCTATTTAATTTAAGAAGAGAAAAATACAAAACCTTATAACCTGAACATTTTCTTTACTATGAACAAACTGAGAATGATATTTTATAAAAGTTAGTCCAACACTTTAAACAGACAAGTAAAACAAAACAAACTTCCAAAAATTTTACCACAAGAATTATAATCAGAAGTTTTACACAGCAGAAAATGTAAGTTATTAAAGGAACCCTCAGATACAACATATCTTTAAGTTTCACAATATATATAACTGTAGGGTATAACTTTTCATTGCAAGATACTCACAGATTTTGAAACATAACAAAATTGAATACAAATCAGTTGTTTAATCCAGGAAAGTTCGACAAACAAATCTAGAATATGATTTTTACTAAAATAAATTTAGATTTAAAATTTTAGGTCGGTGGATTCGAATCAGTCAAATATCTACTCAGGATTGTAACTTGATTTATCCACAACTCGTCCCAAGAAATCCCTGAAACTGGTCTAGCAGTACTTATACAGTGTACACACGTGTATCACGCAAAGTGTACTTCGTAAGGATCATGAACTGTATGATTAATTAGCCACTCTTGGGTCTCTACTTTACCAATGCTTAACAACTTATTCTGCCACCATTCCATGTTTACAGCAAATTTCTTACAAAAATAAGTCCTACACTGACCTTGACCATGTAAAATTATTCTTTCTTCTGACCATTCGGAAACACAATCTCTTCGTCTTTCCTGGTAGACCTTTTATCAGTAGCGAGTGAGTCTTTTGTTTGGATAAATTTATTCTGTTATGTGGGGAAGAGCACAATTTGAAAATATCGATTCACATCCCTAATATAATAAACTCACCTCAGTGATTCACATACACCAGTCTTTGATTTCTCTCTCTCTACAAAAATTGTATAACATTTTTAAAGCAGTGAGAATAACATTTCATGAATCGGAGCCTCTTGTACGCGGTTGCGACACCCTTTAATTTTGTAATTTCTCAACTATCTGAGTGGCCTACAGTTACATCAATCAGATAATAAGTAAAACCATATAACAGAAGTACAAATTACTTAGTTACAAAATTCACTAAGTTCATTGTGTGTACTTCATATTAACTACAATTAAAAGTTAAATTTGCATTTAAAGTAATTTATCTTCCAAAGGACTCAATATAAAAACTAACATAATATACCTTATTTTCTATAACTATAGATTTAATACCATCTTAGAAAGTCAAAAATAGGTTTCAAAGTTTACCCGTTACTAGTATAATTATTATGAAAAAGCTTAATAACCTGTCCTGACATGATTGCATGATCCAATATTGTAAACTAGAGATATTAAGGGACATCCTTTTTCTTGTAGTTTGAAAGCTTCTGGATGGGTTTTCCATGCATTGACTTTATTTGGGCAAACATTATGTTGATGTTAGAGGAACTTAGAAATCAAGTAACACTTCAAATAAAGTATTTATAACATGAATGCTTTTCTTAAAATGTCTTGAAGTGAAGATGATCAGAGTCGGTCACTTTCGTCATTTAATGAACTTACACTTGTCTGAATTCTCTGTGTGTTAGGAATGTTTGCATAATTAAAAAAAATACCATCTTCTCTTTCCGCTGATTTTTGTGTAAACAATAAGTGGTTTTTGTTTGTTATTTGGGTTGTTTCATTAATTTCACGCGAATAAATCGATATATATCATTCTTAAATAAATAAATTAGAGGGAAGGAAACTAGTTACCCCACTCACCGCCAACTCTTGGGCTACTCTTTTACCAACGAATAGTAGGATTGACCGTCACTTTATAACGCCCCCACGGCTGAAAGGGCGAGCATGTTTGGTGCGAGCGGGAATCGAACCAAAGACCATCAGATTATGAGTCGAAAGCCTTAACCCACCTGGCCATGCCGGGCCATATGGTCACAGGACTTTTCTTGAAATTTCGCTGAAGTTTGAGTGCAATAAAAACATACATTTTACCCCAAACTTGCCACTACGGATCTGAACACAGATATAACGCAAATAACTCAGTAAAGTAATAACTCAGTTGAAAAATATAAAAACGTACAACTACTAAATCCAGATACTATTTCAATGAAACCGAAACCTCGACATTTGTCGTTGAAGAACTGTTTCGATTTTATACAGGACTTAACAATAGATTGTTGTTGTTTTTGAATTAAGCACAAAGCTATACAATGGGCTATCTCTACTTTGCCCACCACAGGTATCGGAACCCGGTTTTTAGCGTTGTAAGTCCGCAGACATACCGTTGAGCCACTGGGGGGCAACTTAACAATAGATTATACTATGGTTGTGCGTATAATCGCATCCCAAACACTTTGTAAATTAGCAGCGCAACACTGGTTACTCTGTTCTCTGCTAGGTTTATATTTCGTGTTTCTTTTGTTACTGAATGGAACCTATATGGAAAAAGCTACCGAATTAAACCAGGTCCTGTGGAAAAATCGTTGAACGTTTAAAAGTGGAATTGTTTCAAACGTTTTAGATTTATAAAGCATTTGCTATTACGCAAACACTAATGAGTAAGAAGAAATAGAGTTTTTAATTAACATTCACTCTATAAAACATAGAAAGATGAGGAATATATGACTCAAAGTACATTATAAAAACTCAGAGATAAACTTTTAATACCCGCATAAGCCGACTCTATTAGATATATATAAACTCTCATACACAACCGTGTTTTAATATAAAGTGGATATCTGTGATTGAAATAGGTAATGATGTGATGAACAACTTACTGAACATGATGTTTATTAACTAAGCCTTTCAACTAGATAAACAGTGAACAATAGAAATCGTTATAAAATATTACCAATGCTATATTTTCTAACAACGTCATTTTGTCAATACACTTTACCTATAACATCATGACCAGGAGATGCTGTACGTCTGAAACGTTTTGCTTGATGTTATGTTCATCCTACCTATTGTCGTATTGGCGGAAGAAACAATATGTATTGAACCCTCGTGAGTGACCGAGAAAACATTGTATCTAAAATATTTGCTTTGTTTTGATGGAAGATAACAAAAAACTTGTTGTAACGAAAAACCAAAAATTAAAGAATACCTTCTTACATAAGAACTTAGGACTATATTAAACCAGCACCAAAAAACACTTTTATATCTGTACTAATTATTCCTTAATGTTAACTACCATATCATTGGTTAAATATTTACATCACTCCTACAATCTTAAACTTATCAATACTGACGTCCATACAATTCTGATCACTCTTTCAAATTTCATTCTTAACCTCATGATGACCTAAGAAGGTCAAAACGTTACTTTTTTAAACGTTTTTAGTACCTATACAAACCATCCTTACTATATATACACACCATAAATTTTCCAGTAAATTATTAGGTCTTGCCTGTACGTAAAACGGTATCACGTGACAATATTATCATTAAACACTTGCTGAATATGTTTTATTTCATGAGAATGTAAGACTTCAACATCTTGTTACAATAAACATAATGTGCCTTACCTATTCGAACTTGAATTAAATGAGACATAAAACCTTAATTTCAAATGTAATGTATATCAGTGACAGAACTGGGAACTGACTTAATATATTAACAGTTTACTGAACGTGATGTTTATTGGCTGGACTTTAGAAATTGATAAGTAGTCACCAATAAAAATCATAAAAAAATATTTTTAATGTTATGTTTCTTCACAACATCATTTATTTACTGTGTGAAGCTGAGAAGACTTCCCGAGATAACATTGTATGTACAGGAGATTTTATTTGTTGTGATAGGATAGAATAAACGTTTGTTATATTCTTAAGCTACGAAACCAGTAGAATTAAATGACTTCGAGTCACAAAACTGAGTAGGTCCCTGATAATTATATATACCAATGATTAGACAGGAATAGATTAATGGAAAATCGAAAATAATAGTACATTATGAAACTCAATCCTCAGTAACAAATTATGTAGTATTAGACTGACTTATTGTTGGGTACAAGAACTACCGCATCTTAACAATAAGTGATGACGTCACTACCCGTTAATTTGTTGTAGAAGGGAATCATGAGGTAACTGAAACCGGTGACAACAGAAGTCACATCGCTAATTGACTTGAACCGAATTGAAAACGTAAGTGACCGAAGAATGAACGAAATTCGACCTTAAAAGAATGTGACATAAATCAGTGATGACACAACGGGAAACAGAAATTTTGTATTAAAGTACTGTGATGTTAATAATGTGTTAACGTGACTAAATTGATGTGTTAAAATTTTTAGATTGTCGAAAGAAAAAAGTGATACTATGGAAGTGGAAGGTTTCGGTGTGGCTGGAATCACATAATAAAAGGTTTATCGATAAAAGCGGGTAGGCAACATGGGGTGGAATTGAAGCAATTTGGGCATTTGAAAGGCTTCAAATATGAAATAAATAATTATGTGTATGAAGGTGAAGTGTGATACACATTAACAGAATTATAAAAATATCTACAAAACAACGATTGTCTAAGAAGGAAAACGTGTTGAGAAACTTTCTACTAACTATAAGCGACGTTACTGAGGTCTAAGAAGAGTTACAAAAGCCTCATTAAGAGAAAGAACTGAGAATGTTCTATGAAAACTTGGATACAGCACAGTATGAGCTAAAATTACGAAAGGTTTTATGATTTTCATGCACAAACCTGCGAGAGAAAAAAAGTGAGTCGGCACTTTGAAGAAGTATCGGTAACAATAATGAGTGTATTGATACAAGAGAAAAGGCTGACAATTTACCGACTCTATCTGCAATCAATGAATGAGCAGTTTTGTTTTAGTTCTCGAGCATTGCACAACGGTCGAGGAAAAATAACCAACTTGCTGATAGTTGTGTATACTATTTCCAAAATCGTAGAATTACTAGAAACAGAGGGAACAAAAACTCGTGTTCCAAGCTGAAAAATCAATTCTAATGAACTCGAAGACAGTTCATTGAACTCCACGCCAGTTTTCTTGAAGTTGTAGCCTATGTCAAAGAAAGTTCGAAGACAGTCATGACCACTACAATGATCAGTTCTCCAAACGTTTTTCGCCTAAACTCTTTATGAGTAACTTATTACAATTTCTCCTAACATCGGACAACATAGTAAAGTACAGTTGAGTTGATGTCATGGTAAGTATTCTTAAAGAGTGTTTTGATGATCTGAAATAAAATAGTTTTTTTTAATCTAATGAAAGTGTACAATATTGATTGTAAACATGTAATATTTGGAAGCATATTAAAAGTACAAGTTTTGAGAATTTTAGTCTTAAAGTCAGATTACCTTAACTGTAGATCCTCGAGTTACTGCTTATGTGCCCCACTCGCACACTGCATTCCTCAATTAATATAAAAAAAACTGTGTAACTGGCAGTATTAGCCGCAGTTTCAACGGCTAAACCCAACCAACTGACCTGCCTCTATTACAGGATGACACTCGATGTTTTCAACAACCCTTTTTTAAAGATATGTTACCAGAGAAAGACAGATGCCACTTTAAATTGGGTGACCACGTACATCCAAAGACTCCAAGGATTGAAATAGTGGAGATTTATTATAATGTACTGGAACAATATAAGGAAACATTGTTAGCTTGATCAATTTTCTTACCTCATCGTAAATGTTTTACTGCAAGAGTGTAGTGTAACTACGATATAAGACCCTACGAACATAGTTACTTATGGAAGTGTTTGAAATATACAACAGAATGCGCAACTACCCAGCGCTCTAGAAATTTAGAAATTAATTTTGAAGGAAGAATTGTTGTTTGTTTCAAGTCAAACACAATACTAAACAATGAGCTATCTGTACTCTACCCACTGGATTCTATAATTATAAGTCCGTAACCATTCGGCTGTGCCAATGGGGGGGTTTGAAGAAAGAGACTGTAGATTTACGTACAATACATCAGTGTAGTGTCTGTGAGCCACTGAATAATATATCCAACAATGCAAACAGATACATTAGCTGTCTACTAAAATAGATTCTATTTCCAGCTCCACTAACGTTGTCACTTCTTCTGCTGATTGGGACACACCCAAGATAACATCCAATGAACTCAATATGTCCTATAAGACTTAGAGTGTTTTTACACAATCAAACTACTGAAAGAAAAAAATTAACTCACAGTTTAAAGAAAAGTCTTTCTGACCACCTCCTAGCCAATATGGAATCACATCAAAAGAACTTTAATGCTATAGTTGAAAATGGAGTAATCCATGCTATTACCCCTGATTCAAGAATAAAAAATAATCTCGACTTTAATGACCAAACTACTCTAGTTTCTCTGAAACATGGCTTGTTCTCAAGGATATCTCATACTTAACATCCGGGTACGTGACGTCTGCAACCGTGCCTATATATTTCATTACTCTCATTAAACTTAACCCATTATTCCCGTGAAAAAACTGGCCTAGCGCGTAAGGCGTGCGACTCGTAATCCGAGGGTCGCGGGTTCGAGCCCGCGTCGCGCTAAACATGCTCGCCCTCCCAGCCGTGGGGGTGTATAATGTGACGGTCAATCCCACTATTCGTTGGTAAAAGAGTAGCCCAAGAGTTGGCGGTGAGTGGTGATGACTAGCTGCCTTCCCTCTAGTCTTACACTGCTAAATTAGGGACGGCTAGCACAGATAGCCCTCGAGTAGCTTTGTGCGAAATTCCCAAACAAACAAACAAACAAACCGTGAAAAAACGTGAACTATTCAGAAGCGTTCGAGTTTTGGGTCTCGTATCATAACCTATCTAGTGAATTGATTGACCATACTATCACCTAACTTACACTACACACATTTTATGTCATTAGTATATTAGACTATGATATCTTGTTAAAATAAACACAATGTGCCTGGAACATTGCTTGCTGGAACTTGAGTTACACTAGAACATAAAATCTTTCTTTCATACACAATGTAAATCACTGATCGAACATTGTACTGACGTAATGTTAACAGTTTACTAAACGTGGTATACTTTGGCTACACCTTACAGCTAGATATTTAGTCACCAACAGAAATCATTATAAAATATTATCAGTGTGATGTTTGCTAACGACAGCAGTTTGTTTACTGTCTGAAGCTATGAAGACTTGACAAGATAACATTGCATATACAGGAGATTTTTATTTCTGATGATGGGAGAGAATAAATATTTGTTATATTCTGAAGCTCCGGACGGAATCAGTAGAATTAAATGACTTCGAGTCACAAAACTCAGTCGGTCTCAAATAATTATATACACTGATGACAGAAGCATGAGACGTACAAGAAACGTAATGTACAAGTTTGCTGGATATATACATTCCAGGCTTTGATTTAATAACTAATAAAACTAACAGTCAGACAACCAGTTCTAAACAGATGCAATTTCGTGTGATGCATGTCTATATGATACTGTAATTTGAATCTTGACATTAACGGTTACTGGAAGCATACGGATTGGTTGAAATGGACTATGAATACTACATGTCATTAAAAATACAACTATAAAATTAAGAATGTCACACAGTAGTCTAATTGTATGTTTACACTTGTGTAAAACGTAATACAAGTATTTAATAATTCAACAATTCTTGATAACATAATTTTTATATCTTGTTTGAGAGTATTTCTATATAATAGTAATTATAATGCATATTATACTAACTACACACCTTAAGTACTTATTAGAATAATCCTTATTATCATGTTGTCGGACACTAACATTCTGGTTTCATTTTACGAATCATTGATTAGCCACATACATGGTAAAGAGTGGCCCGAGAGTTGACGTTGGATGATAATGATTGGCTGCCTTCCCTCTTGTCTTTAACTACTACATTAGACACGGCTTGCACAGATAGCTCTCGCGTAGCTTTGCACTAATTTCAAACAAAACACAAACTATAAATCTATTAACTTACTTTACTTAAATATATAAAAGTTGTAATACCTTAACACACTCATCCATACTTTATTTGTATTTAAAAAGTAGAAAATCTTGTATGTTATAAAAAAGGAGCTCCATCATTTGAGGCTGTGGGTATGTTGGTCAAATTACAGTATTCGATTCGTGTAACCTTCAAGTTGGCGGGAGGGGGATGATTTTGACTTGCTGCCTTCCGTCAGTCTATCACTGGAAGAACGTATAGAGCTGATTGCCCTCAAGTGACTCGTCGTGAAATTCAACAAATATAAATTTTCAATAAACTTTTCGTTACACTTTTCTACACAATACGACTTTCTTGTTACACAGCCTTGTGTATTGTATCTGTAGTTACAAATACATAAACTCTGATCAAAGTAAACCAATCTGAGCACTAATTCACATTTCTAGAAAACCTGAAACTGAACGAGTTTTACTAAAGATGACAAGAATTCTAGACTTCTATCCTGTTCTCATGGAAGTGAAAAATAGATATTTCTCCCATGATAAAGTTCCTAACAGACAGGACATTTGTTCCAGGAATTCAAGTTAACCACGTGTACAAAAATGTCCAATTGTACCATCCTTCTTGTGAGTCCAGTGTTGGTGAGAAAACTGGTGTGAAAACATTCGTTTTTGAATTCGTTAACAAATAAATATTGCGAGATTTGTTTGTGTGTATACGTGTCCACACGAATAACTACATTTATCCTTTCTTATTTAACGTCATTTTATTTCGTATTTATTTTTTATTTCCTTGTTTATTTTCAAACCAGTTCTTGTTTCTCTTGCCTCATTCTTTTTCTCAATGTTTGTGGTTCCGCTCTGCACCAGTTCATTGCCAAATAAATCGTAAAAAAACGTTTTAATTTTACAAGATTTCATTTTCTTATGGTTACAAACCTCTCGTTTATTATGTTATCCAGGGTTATGCATTAAACAATATTCTATAGGGGGGTGAAGTGGGAGTGTCTTCTCTCGCAGAATAACTCAATGTGTTCCAAATAACTGGCAGAATAAACAAAAAAGAACAATAAATTCATATAAAAAACAAAACACAACAGAAATTAAAATTTTTTTTGCTGCACAGGAAAAATGTGAAAGTAAAAATATAATTCTATAAAATAACTTCCAACATAAAAATATGATAAGCCAGTATCACTAAAATAATATAACATCGTCGAACATGTAATTGATACCCAGTGCATCAATATCATAGACTCGTATCTTTGTAAACTTAATGCTCAGCTTTTCGAACAATTTAACAGAGTATCCAAGTACCGATAACCCTGGAAATTTATTTTGAATTATTTTACTTGCTAGAGTAGCTTAGCTCCTCCCTTGTATTGTAAAGTACTTCTACAGAACGTTTATTAATGTGCTCGCTATATAAGTAGCGCTGCGAATGCTAACCGCAAGGTCACAGATCGGCATCAAACACTACTTTATTAATTATTTTGTATCATTTTTTATTTATATATATTTAATGTTAGGTACCCAATGCAAATAAGTTTATTTTGATACTATTATTTTATCACTATTATGAATTTAACGCCAGTCTTAACATTGACTTCACTTCTTTCTAAGTTTCTTCTAGTAATAATGCTCAATTAAATGTCAAGTAGCACCTGTCCTCATGTACTTTTATTGAATAAATGACAACTGCTTTTTTGTAGAAACAAAGTGAAGCCTTTCGTCTTTATTATTAAATGGTGTAACACCTGACAAACGTTACTCACGCTATAACAAACAGAAACCATACTATTCGAAAGAGCCCTTAAAATAAACGAGGAAAAGAGTGTTAAGTAATAGTCGCCCTCTATGAGACTTAAATTAATTCAGTTAAATATTCAGATATAACATTCACAAATAGGCTTAAATGAAATACTCATATTAAGCACATTATTACAAAAATAAAATGGAACTCTGGCTTATATGATACTGGAAAAAAACTTTCCATTGCGCAATATGCAATCCTCAATTTCGCGAAAACTTTATCCTGTGTGTACATAGATTTGCAATGAGGGTCACGATTTCCCCGTTTTGCCTCTTTTTTCCATCACGGATAACTATTTTTCTCCATTCTCAGGGTACAAACATGAATCATGAATATGTCACACGCGGATCTAATACACTGGCTCTATCCATATAAATATAATAGTATTGCTGTTGCATGTTCATGTAAACACTTCGCAGGATGTGGATGGATATTTACCAAAATTGGTATGAACATTCAATAAGTCCATGGATAAATACACAAAATTTTCCAATTTTGCATTTTCTTTTTATGGGTGTTTTTGCAGTTGTTTTTTTACCACTACTTCGCCCGTATTGATGGATATTTACCAAATTTGGCAAAAGATTTGTTGTGTACATAAGGAGACACATTCAAATTTACGGTTTTACATTTTAGGTTTTATTGTTCTCATGAGCGTTTTGGGTTTTTGTTTTTGTACTTATATATATATACGGGAAACAACTTTTCATGTCCTAAAATAGCCTTTCATTAATCATGAATTAACATAACTTCCGTTCAGGGTACGGGTACGCCAGCTAGTATCGAATAACTTATAAAAACCACTGTAAGCAGCACAACTCGAAAGCAATTGTAACTACATACCATTTACACACCAGGTTCCTATATTCATGATACTAGCAAAGTGAAAACACATGAAAAAAGGTTAACTCTCTACAGCATATTACGAAAAAATCCAAATACTATGATTACATATTGAGTTACTTCAAGAAAGTAGTTGATACACCCGAGTTATGGAACAAACATCTTCCTTTTACACAATTGAAACAAATAAGCTGCCATGAACATTTATCTTTCATTAACCTTACTTTTACAGGTTTTCAACCAGGCTTGGGTAAAGACTACGTGATATATTTGTTTACGTGTTTTGCTCAACTTGAAGTTTTCGTGTCTAGTGTTTTTGTTGTAACTAGTAGTATGTGTTCGTCATAGTTCTGCACTACGTACCTGTAATTTCTGTTTGCTTAGTGTATTACACTGCGCAACAATTTTTGAAACGTTTTTCTTCCTGAAAAGGTTTTGCTGTCAGGTACCTGGTGGGTATGCGCAAATACAGTTTTGGTTTTGCTTCATCACGTAGGAACTTTGAGAAATAGACAGTTAACTGTTTACCGGCATAACGTATTTAATTGCGTTTATGTTTCTAATACGCTATTAAGTTCAACATAATGAGAAGTGTTTTGCTCCTGAATTTCGTTTGTATTCAATGTCCGGTGCATCACATTGCAGTGTCCAACAGTAGTCAGCAAGCATTGACGGATTCCAGTTGCCCTGATATCGTTTCTCCATTGTAGCAATGTCCTGTGAAACCTTTCATCGTGTTCGTCACTGACAGCATCGAGATTTGCGGGTTAGAAGTCCAAGTGTGAATGAAGGAAATGAATCTTGAGCAATATGTTGCACTTTATTGTTTTGTATGCTTTGAGAATTTTGTCTACCAGCAGAATGTAATGTAGGGATCTGCAATGGCCAAGAAAATTGTCAACAACGTCTTTGAAGGCTTTCCGGGCAATCTTTTCCGACCCAACTAATATATCTTCGAACCGCTTGTCACTCATAACATGTCTGATCTGAGGGCCAACAAAAATGCTCTCTTTGATCTTGGCCTCAGTTATTCTTGGGAACATTTGTTTTATATAACAAAAACCTTCGCTTTCTTTGTTTATTGCTTTTACGAAATTCTTCATAAGTCCCAATTTTATGTGAAGAGGAGGCACAAAATCTTTGCCGGGTCGACAAACGATTCATGCGCCACATTTTTCTGTCCTGGAACTAACTTTTTACGGAGTGGCCAGCTCTGTCTAGAATAATGTGACTCTTTGGCACGACTGTCAGCATTCACAGATGAAACAACAGTTCTTTGTATAGCCGAGCTGCAGTCCTAGTAACAGAGCAACGACTTTCAGATCTCCACATATATTCCAGTTGTACTTACTGTACTGGATGTGCTTCAGCAACATTTCCATGTTCTCATAGGTTTCTTTCATGTGTGCTGCATATTCAACAGGTATTGAAGGGTGAACATTGTCATTGTGTAACAAAACAGCTTTGAGGCTTAACATTGATGAATCAATAAAGACACGCCACTCTTGCGGGTCATGGTCACAACCCAAAGCAGAGAGCAATCCTTCGATGTCAACACAGAAACAAAGGCTGTCAACTTGTGTAAAGAATTTGGTTATATCATCTTGGCGGCTTCGAAAAGCAGAAATTTTCGTACCTGTTGACAGCAAACACCATTCCTGCAGTCTCGAACCCAGCAATTCGGCTTTTGCTTTCGACAGACTCAAATCTCTGACCAGATTGTTTAATTCTGACTGTGCTATGAGATGTGGATCGTCTGAGGAGCACGGTTCAAAATCCGGATCAATGTCACTGCCAGTTCCCTGCATTGCAATTTCTTCATTTGGTTCATCTAAGGTCCATTCCTCTGGTGGATTTGGAATTAGAGGAATGCCGTCATGTGGCACGAGTTTCATTGCTGAAGGCTGATTAGGTATTCAATTGACTTCTTGTTTTTGGCAGAAAAACCAGACACATTAGTCAAACAAAAGTAACAGTCCGTCACATAGTCTTTCTGTTCTCGCCATATCATCGGTACAGCAAATGGCATTGTCTTTCAAGTGCCTCTGAGCCAAGCTCTCAGACAGACAGCACATGTCTCACAACAAATGTGAGGTGTCCATTCCTGGTCTTGATCATCAGTTTTACAGCCGAAGTACAGATGATATGCTTTCTTCACAAGAGCAGATATTGAGCGTCTCTGTTTAACAAGGTTATACTCGGCACAAATATAGCAGAATGTATCGCGGCTGTTACAACATTAACGAGACATATTGACCGACACCAATCGTACTGTAAAACGTGTATAACGTCAAACTTACTTGTCACAGTGCTACTGAGGCAATGCTATATTCTGAAACAATACGTACATACTATAAGGTCTATATTAATCCAAAGAGCAGCATCTATGTATGCAATCCACTTTATAGCCTGCTGAGCTGGCTCCGGCCTGCCCAGGCATGCCGGGCTGCATACTTTCACAGAAAAGCTTCCAATCTAGCCTAATTTCATGCCTGGACATACCCAAACTGCACAAAACATTGTTCATAGGTCTCTTACAGAAACGAAAAATTTTGGAAACAAATATAAGAAAAAACACGACAAAACTGAAGATTTCCATAAAACAGTACGTAATTGGCAAATTTAGATGTGATTTTCGTGATCAGCAGCCAAAGATCTATATAAGGAACACCCATCAATGTTCAAGAAACAAAAACTTTGATGTGCAGTGTTATTTTCTATTTGTTTGAAAACATTGTAAAATTTTCTTAATTGTCACGAATAAATGTTCTTGTTTTGGTTCCTTTACCACTAGTCCTCCAGGTGTTAGAACAAGAAAAATCTATCTCTCCCACAAATTATAGTGGGTTCGACGGGTGGCTTTATGTCACCCAACCAGACAAACTAACGAAATTACAATCCTTCTCAACCCTGCATGATTTTCCGTACTGTTTGAGGCGGCCAACGAGAAGCTGAAATTAATGATTCATTGCCAGAAACAATTAAAACAATTTCAAAATAATCAGCAAATGAATGTGTCCAGAGTGAAGCGTAGTGAAGATTAAATTTATTAGCAACCCTGGTTTTAAATATAAATACCCACCTGGATGGAGACACAGTGACCTAAAGACGGAAGGCTACACTTGTGTTTATACAAAAGGCAGTAGTCGTCCATTCAACTAAGCTTCATCACGAATAGTCTGTTAAACAATCTATCAAATAACCACATGTCCTATTAACATACCCTATGTCATACTTACACTTACACCGTTTTCCTTCAGTCTTCCAGTTGACCCCCTGTCCCTCTGACGACATATTTCGGAGATCCTATGGAGTTGGCCAATAATTTTACTATTGGTAAAATGGTATTCTTTTATTAATTGTACGAAAGATAAAAAAAGAAAAACATCCTAAATAAAATAACTGGATTTTTATTAATTGCTAACAATTACACTAAATAAATATCTAATATGTTGTTCTCAAAGTAAACAAGTATTCAAACTATATTTCCATTGGAAAGTCATAAAATCAATTAATTTAATTTAATAATTTTATCTTCTAAACATTGGTTATTTAATTTCGTATCCTAGTTTTAACTTGTGAGAGGGGAAATATTATTACCGAACAGAAATATTCCCATATCAATGGAAACTGGGTAAAATTTTATGTTTATTTAAATTATTTACTTGCACTTTTATTCTGGCTCATAAAATAGCTGTGAGTTTGTTTGTTTTTTCAGGCACAAACATCATTGGTTTGAGATCTAATTATAGCCGCGTCTAATGTGAACTTCCCAGTGTATTCTTATCAGAAATTATACATGTTGATTTCTTATTTTTTCGCGTATAACAAAATGTGTTAATCATTCGTTGTGTTATATATAATACGTTTAGGATTCATTCGTTGTGTTATATATATAATACGTTTAGGATTCCACGTTAATTTTTCTTACTGTTACGAATTTAGTAAAATATGAAATTTATAATACGTATGTTAATTTAATTTCTGATAACTAAATTAATTTAATTCCTGATAAAGTTTATCAAATGATCCATAGTTTAGTAGATTTATGTAATGTTTTTTTATATTTCTATAAATGCTCTACGTAGCTTAACAAACGGTTCTGAATCACTGATACACAAGAACATTATAATAAAAATATGACAGCCATTATATGATAGGGGTGATGCTGAGAACAAGAACCGTTTTTTTTTTTTTCTATTTCACGCAAAGTTACTCTATAACTATGCGCACTAACCATCCATAGTTTAGCAGTGTAAAACTAGGGGGAAGATAGCTAGTCATCACCACCCACCGCCAACTCTTGGACTACTCTTATCAACGGCTGAAAGTGCAAGCGCGTTTGATGTGACAGGAATTCGAACCCGCAATCCTCAGATAACAAGTCGAGTGCTCTAACCACTGACCATGACGGGCCAGATAGATTTGATGTTACTGTTTGTAACGCAGTCCTCCCTCCTCGTGGCAAATATAAACTTAACTGTTTCGTCAATGTTTGTAGTTACATCATATATAATGTCTTTATAGTTCATATATTTCATGACTATATAAGGAAGTATATATATTCAATTTATACTGTTGTAGAAACACAAGTGCAGACAACAGCGTTTCCGTATTTATTTGTCGCTTCCATTCAACCAACACGTACGTCACGATTCTATAAACAAAAAATAAATAAATACGTAGAAAATTACCTATCTAACAAAAGACGTCCATGTGCTGTCCCATATCTCACAGTTCTTGGCTGCAACCATGATAATAAGTAGTTTGGTTCACTGTAGAAACGTGCTTCGAACTTGGCTATAGCTCTGCTCTCTATCCATATCAAATAAATCTCACTTTATATACGTTTCGAAACATTCAAAGTCATTTTAACCTCACATTAAGTGTGTGCAAAGTGTTTGAAATCGTCCACGTTGAAGTTTTTAAAGTTTCTACCTTTTATTCTTGCGTACGTGTTATCCATTCCACTCTTTACAGTTTTATTTTCACTCGCAGTGTGAAAAACGTCTCAATTCTGATATCACGCACGTCAGCATAAACACATTTCACATGAACAAGCGTTGAAAGTCAACTGGAGAAATATATGGATGAACGTCTCTGAGGAAAACAGGTTAGTTGGGCTTTTCGTGGTGGAGCACCGGACATTAATGTCTGCATTTTACGTTTAACATAGACAGATAAGGTCGTTCATGCAGGAAGGCTGGAGAAAATTTCTGGTTTTCCTCGGGTCAAAGGTTAGTATCTCTGCACGTCTTCATAGCACTGCACCTTGATTCTCGCTGTCTACGGTTATTGGAAGCGTTGCAATTGAACGACGTGTTCTGAGCACAGTACACCTGATTAAAAACATATCAAAGTAGACTAATTTTACATCGGGTTCTATATTTTATATAGCCTGTGATATATTAGGCAGGTGGCAGCACTGTTTATTCAGGGCTGGTTCAAATTATTCATCAAAATGGTATTTTAAGTATCTCCTCAATAGGTCATCAGAACTTTGTACAATACTATACAGTGTTTTTTTTTTATAATAATACCTATTATATGACTGAGTCACAAGTTATGGTAGTGTCTGTAAATATTATAACAAAAACTATGAATTTCTTGTTCTTCTTTCTTCTGCTTCTCTTTTATTACATGGTACCTGAAAAACCAAAACAATAGTGTTAACTAATTTAATTGAGGTGACATAGTTTCAAAAGGATTGTTTGTTTGTTTGTTTTTGAATTTCGCACAAAGCTATTCGAGATCTTTCTGTGTTAGCCGTCCCTAATTTAGCAGTGTAAGACTAGAGGGAAGACAGCTAGTCATCACCACCCACCGCCAACTCTTGGGCTACTCTTGTACCAACGAATAGTGGGATTGACCGTCACATTATACGCCCCCACGGCTGAGAGGGCGAGCATGTTTAGCGCGACGCGGGCGCGAACCCGCGAATTACGAGGCGGAAGCCTTATGAGCTTGGCCATGCCAGGCCTGTTTCGAAAGGAGTATCCGTTTTTATATGTATTATTAATAACTAGCTGGAATAACCGTCACCTCGACGGAAGTTATGTACATTTTTCTTAATGAAATGTTATCTTAGGACATTTAAAAGTCGTTTTAAAACAACTATAAGAACACAAAATGTGAAATAACATATTAACATGTATTTCTGCATGAACCCAGCAAACTTCCATGCCGAAATTGGTGAAGATCCACCAAGAGGGAGAGAAGAGGTGGTTAAACAACCATAAAGTTCGCAAAATGAACAACTGAAGATTTTATCTACTTCCCCTCATAGATCTAATGAACCCCCACAACAATTATGGTGGACATCCATCCACAGCCTGAAAACAGTTACATGGACACACAAAAAACAGTACATCCAGTTTGTACCTGAAGAACAACGGTCCACTTTCAAAAGAGATCAAGTTATAGTTTTTTTTTTATTTCATTTCCAACAGACAGTAATGTTATCTAATAACCGAGAACATGACCCGACCGATCAACCAAAACACAAAAAAATTTAACAACAGATAGAAAAACATCAAAGTTACCATGCATGTGGTTAATTACTGATGTGTGAAGAGTAACCACAATATTAGTTTATGACAATATAATAAGAATTATTGAAACAAGCACTTAAGATCTGTACTTGGTAAAATATTCATTATAATTTATATTATATAGAAATATTATCAAACAATATATAAAAGTTATATTACCCAGGATTGTTAAATTATTAGGTACTGGTATTACGTTTTATTGGAGTGTAAGCATACGATTGGACTACCTCGCTGATATTCAAATATTATTGTATTTTTAAAGAGATGCATACTTCTAAGAACATTACAACCAATCAGAATGATTCTAGTGACATTTGACGTAAAGAATCAAATTACAGTATTACAGAGACATGCAGAGAGACAGACTGAACCAATATAAAACTGGTGGTGATTATTTGTTATTTACATGTAAAACATTTCTGCTAACTTGGCTGACGTAGTAGTGATATAACTTTGAAACTGAAAGCGGAAATAAAGTTGTTTGGTGGGGGTCTAATGGATAGCACTATGTACATGAATGAAAAATATATGACGATAGTACACACTACATATATATATAATAGATAAACATAAATAGTTAATATATTAATAAAAAGCCTGGAACACATGTAGCTAAACAAACCTCCATGCGTGATATTGTAGCCCCTACTTAGTTAGTTTAACATTGGAATATACACATTTGTTTTGTTTCACCAAAACTGTTTCTTTGTTGATGTTTGATGGAGATGTAATATATAGCAGCATGTACATGAACAAAAACTATATGACTCACACACAATATATATAAGTAAATCGTCTGGGACACATGTAGCTATTGTAAAATCAAGAGATACAAGCCTCTGTATCTTGTGTTGTAGCCACTGTTTCATTATTTTAACAATAAGATTCACAAGTATCTATATACATATTTCTCTTATTTCACCACAACTATTTATTTGTTTTTAATTTTGCACAAAGTTACTCAAGTATTACATGTGTTAAGTGTCCTTAATTATGGAATGACTGACTAGAGATAGGTCAGCATACAAGAACTCCCACCGCCAACTCTTGGGCTAATCTAATCAACTAATAAGATTTGATGTGAGAGACGCAAAAGTACTCACTGTTCCAAAAATGTAATTTACATTAAACACATTGTTTTATTATTATTGAAAACTGGTTAACCGTTAAACTACACCCGTGTTTAAGTTTTAATTAGTTCATGTTATAATTATTATTGTAACTATATCTACTTTTCAAAGTGTTCTTGTGTCTTAAGACTACTGTTAAAGTTTTATCAAATAAACCTTTTTTCGTCTACACGTTTGTCACTGAGTAATTTCTTCCTGGTTACTTTCTATACCAGGTACTTGACTTTGACCACAACAGCTGGCCACTCTCGAAACATAAACTTATGAACCATTATTAATGGAAGTAGGTTTATTGTTAAAAGTACAACTTTATATATGCTTCACTCTACATCTTAAGGAGAGCTATCACTTAATCTAAATTCTGTTTATCAGAAAAATAAACCGATATAACACACACTGCAATACAGTATCCTACATTCAAGTGTATCTAGATAGATATTAAACCATACAAACAAGAACTTTTTATTCAGTATATCAAATGTTGTGATCTTAAACTTAAACAGAGATATATATATGTCTGAAATAGTATTTATACAGTACCATATTTTAAGTCAAAAATAAAACTAAACGTACCATTTACAAAGTAGCTTCATCATTATGTTATCCTGTGAAAAATGTAAAGTTTACTGTGAGTTAAGAAGAAAGACTGTGTTATAACGTGATATTAATATTGTTGTTTTCTGGACAACTATAACTAACTGATAATTGATTATTAGAGCTATCATTTCTATATATGTATATAGAAACTTTGAAACATTATCAAGTAATTCATGAATGCTTCAACTGTCATAAAGAAATAGTTATATCTTTGCGCTATAACATGTGATGTAAGTCTGGTTAAAGGTGTTCATACTCCTAACAACAAACTAAAATATAATTTGTTTGTTCTATTTATTTTTTAACCACAATCATCGTCACATCATAATGTCCTCGAGAAGAAAAAAGTGAACGTAGTCGGCGATGTGTTTCGATCCTACAGTATAGTGGTAGGAACCTCTAAGTATACAACTTTGATCTAAATATTTTCATCAGTTATTATATGTGCAACATCAAACAACTCATTAAACTCGTAAGAATATATGTTTTATACAGGCTGTATAGTTCATTTTTTGTCCCAAAGCAAGTAGACATTTTGTTTGTTTGATTTTTGAATTTCGCTGAGAAATACACAATGCAGACTGCAGACTGATTAAACAAAAAAAAAAACTTTGTTTTTATCATACAGAAAGTGAATTGGTGTTATATTTTCTCTGACTACAGTAGTTATTCGAAAGTGTGTAACCGGTACACTTCTAATAAACAGCCGTTCTACAAAGGCAAATATCGTAGAATTATCATCCACAAAAAATACTTCAACAGTTATACCTTTTAAACACCAGATGGAAGCACATGTGGGGGAACAAATTTAACTCAACTGATATTAAGCATAACTTCTTGAATTTTAATCAAATATAGAATTGGTTAACTCTATATAAATATTATTCGCCTTCATACATCCCTCGATTTTTATTTTTTAAAATTAGTTAAATGAATGAACGAGTGGGGGACCAGATGAGCATCAGAATTAAATGTTTGGTAATTTAAAAACATCCTAAAGTTTTACCAAGTTATTTAAGAGCCTCGAAAAATATAAACTGAAACAATAAAAAACAACATTCAATTGAAACTTCCTTGATTTGATGTGACATTAAATTGTAATTATTTGTATAATTATTGATTTTATATCTTCCAACGTACCTATAAGATACCTAATGTAACCTACTGCATAACCAAGCCAACAAAATAATTACCAATAAGTGTTATGAAATGTGTTATTTTACCATTTTAATATATAATATGTCGTTTGAGCACCTACATCTCACTATTCTAAGTTATATTGTTTTAACTGTTATTACTATTCCTTTATTTTATTGCATTATGAGACTGGTATATGAAGGTAAAGACTGACATATAGTGTATCCCCACCGCAATGGGAGTCCTTCTTCCATAGTCACCTCAAACATCTAGGGTACATTTTATATTCCACATTATAGTCTGTACCATGGAATTGTTTCAATTTGTATATCATTTTTATTTTGTTTATTTTTATAAGACACTAATATTTTAGGTTTAAATTTGCTGTTTTTATTACAGTCCTTCCTTTTGATTTTATTTCACTTAACTCTTCAGTATTAATATTGAAGTTACACATATTTACCTTCTGTTGAGCAACAGGTGAAATCGAGAACTTATAATACTAAATTTTGGATTTCGATCCTTTGTGTGTTTACAACTAATATACATCTTTATCAGCTTTGTGTTTAAAGAAAGCAAATACAGAAATTATTTGTATTATTTTTTATTTAAATAAAATTACATATGAATACTCAGTTATCCTTAGCAAGTGTTAGTCGTTTCCTCTAGCACATTAAAACTCCTGCTTCCTACACTTCCAATTCCTAAACTTACATTTCTAACACTAACACAACTTTCTCAATAACCTCCATTACTAACATCGAAATAAAAAAACAATTGCGTCAGCAACTGATGCTAAATTTGACAACAGTAGGTCGGAGGAACATCACAGCAAATAAAATTTGTTGTACATTTGACACCATCTCGGGAAATCCTCGTAGTTTCAGATAGTAAACAACATTACATTATTATAATACATATCGCTGGTAACAATTTGCAATGATTTTTGTTCGTCACTATTTTATGCTTGTTATACGTTATTACGTTTATAAAAATGTAAACATTACGTCAATACCAAGATCAAATAATAAAGTTACAGAACACGTGACGAAATAATCATATTTAATACTTTCGTTCATTTGTTTAGTTTGTCAGTAAATCCATAAACCAATCTACTTCCTTGTTTTCAGGATAGAATCTTGTGTGAAATTTCAGTCATATATTTTAAGCTAACACTAACCGTCTAGCTTAATTATAAAACTATGTTTATGTGCATAAAAAATGTACTTTCCATTGCTTTACTAAAAGTGCAAAAAATCCTCTGTACAAACAGAGATAGCACACTAAATACTGTACCTTACTCCTTGTAAGACGCTATATCGTGAAAGACGCACCATAACTTTAAAGAGACTTTCTAAAACAAAACAAACTGACCTAATTAACACCTAGATGAAGGCTGAATTTTTACCAACGTTCTGAGTAAATAAAGCTAAATGCATCATATACTACACAGTTTGTCAACGATATCAGTTAAATATTTTATGCTGTTGAAAATTCTTGTAATTGGTAAGTAGTGAGAATACGATACCTGCGAGACGAAGACTTGAGTAGATTCTGAGCTAACCTCTTGCCTCAACCCGTAAAAAATCTATTTTCTATTGCTACACTAAAAGTACATAAAAATCCTCTATCGGCTAGCTGGCGTATTAAACACAGTACCTTACGCCTTGAAAGATGTATATCGTGGGAAGGGCATTTTTAAGAAAAAACAAAATAATTGTTTGTTTGTTTTTTGAATTTCGCGGAAAGCTACTCGAGGGCTATCTACGTTAGCAATCCCTAAGTTAGCAGTGTAAGATCAGAGGGAAAGCAGCTAGTCATCACCACCCACCGCCAACTCTTGGGCTTCTCTCTTACCAACAAATAGCGGAATTGACCGTCACATTATACATTCTCCCACATCTGAAAGGACGAGCATGTTTGGTGTGACAGTGATTCGAACCCGCGACCCTCAAATTACGAGTCGAACGCCTTAACCCACCTGGACATGCCGGGCAAACTGCCCCAGTATGAATAATTAATTTCTTTGTGAAGTACATTTTTATTTAGCACTTATTCGACCTTTGTTTAAAATTCAAGTAGCTAAGACTTAATATTTACACAAAATATTTGACAAAACTTTTATCAGTTGTTTCCGTAAATATTTTCGAGGTTCTTAAAAAACTAGGTAAAAATTGTAAGTGTTCTAAATCACTAACATTTTAACCTTGATGTTCATCTGGTTCCCCACTGGTTCACTCTAAGTTAATTTAGCTCATTATTGAAAATAAACACCTAAAAACGTATGGAGTCTATAACATTTGTACCAAATTAACCAATGTATAAATAATTAATTTCTTTGTGAAGTACATTTTTATTTAGCACTTATTCGACCTTTGTTTAAAATTCAAGTAGCTAAGACTTAATATTTACACAAAATATTTGAGTTAAATGTATTCCCTATATGCTTTCATATGGTGTGTATGAAAAAATAATACTCTTTCGTAGGTGTTAATAACACGATGATAGCCGATTTAATGTCATCCGTTCGTACAGCAGTAAGTCTACAGATTTATGACACCCCACTCAGGGGTTCGATTCCCTTCGGTGGACTCAGGAGATAGCGTAATGTGGCTTTGGCATAAGAAAACATAAACACACATCGATTTAATACAACGGCTATTTGTTTCAAGTCTACTAGTTACATATTTTTGAAGAAAAAGTGTTCTTAGAGAAAATACAGCATCAATTAATTTGATATATAATAAAAACAGTTTTCTAGTATACCTTATGTCAAAATTATATTTATATAATATGTTATTGGGTATTTTTCGCTTAATTTTATGCAAGGTTTAATATTTTTTGTTTCGAATTTCGCGGAAAGATACGAAAGTTTGCTTGTTTTTGTTTTGTTTAATATCGCACAAAGCTACTCGAAGGCTATCTGCGCTAGCCGTCCCTAATTTAGCAGTGTAAGACTAGAGGGAAGGCAGCTAGTCATCACCACCCACCGCCAACTCTTGAGCTACTCTTTTACTAACGAATAGTGGGATTGACCTTCACATTATAACGCCCCCACGGCTGAAAGGGCAAGCATGTTTGGTGCTAACGGGATTCGAAACCGCGACCCTCGGATTACGAGTCGAACGCTTTAACACGCTCAGCCACGCTGGGCCCAGAAAGTTTATATTTAAACAACCAAGAACAAGACCCAAGCGATCAACACAGAAATAAAGCTCAACAACACATATAAAAACATGAAAGTGCCCATGTGTGTGTGTGGTGAAATATCGACTTCTAAAATGAAACCTAATATCAATTTCTGACAACATAGGAAATATTCAAACAAGTACTTAAGACGCATACTTCCTATAATATTCAATATAATTACTATTATAAAGAAATACTATCAAACAAGATAAATATTATATTACAAAGGATTATTAAATTATTAGAATTGACTTTGAGTTACTTACAACAATAAGAAATTACAAAAACCTTACAATTAAAAAACACGTTCATATATACACACTGAGAAGAAAAGAGAAGAACAAAAGCAAAAGGGAAAATGGGATCCTGCTCCCCAGGTCAGACAGTGGGATCCTGCTCTCCAGATCAGACAGATGCATAGACATTGACAAGCCGAATCTTATGATCCCCAGCGAGAACATCAATACACACAACTCGCCCCTCAGCATCACTATGTGATGCAAGAATGGTGCCATTGAAACGAGGGTGAAAGAGGATCCCCACAAACCGTGCACGTGTCGAGAGGCAAAATGGGTCTTCTGCAGAAAAATTGCATCAACTGCAGAGCAGTTGAAGAGGGACAATGTGTAGAATTGCTTAGTAATGCCATGCTTTCCCTGGATGTTTAATGCGAGGTAGGAGAACCCCATCAACCAAACAGAGTGGAGGAATCAGTGATGCTCCTGCTTTGACTGTACAGATAAAGGCAGGAGGGTGAGCGGCCTCTTGAGGCCACCCGAACCCGCTTCTGCCAGCATCCGACAACTGCCAATGCAACACAGGAAAAGACACGGGACAGCACGTTTCCCATTCTTTCTCACTCTTCTCCCAGCCCCGAGAGACTGGGAAAATTGGGAAAGTCGACCAAACAGTCAAACGAGCCAGGTGACGGGAGCTCGTCCAACATCGAGGTAGGAACGAAACCGGCAGCAGAGGAAGCGGCCAAAAGACCCTTGTCACTCGAGATCTGGGCATGTGGTCCCTCAGAGCCTTCACCCACATCCCAGCCAGCAGGGGAAGCCTGGGGCATCTCGGAGGCCCCATCTCCCCCAACTGACTTACCATGTACTGGGGGCAGGGCCCTCCCTGGAGGAACCCACCCCAACACTTACTGTGGTGGTAAGAGCGTGGGCACCAACACAGCCCCCAACCCCCTCACCACCAGGCATAGAGGCCTGGTCCTTCACAGAGACGAGGGACGCCCCAGCATTGCCCGGTTTGTCGACAGACCCCTCAGGGTCCCCATCCAAACTGGGGTCAGCAGGATGGGCTAGAGCCTTCTCAGAGGCCCCCTACACCCGAACAGCTCCCGAACATACCTCACCTTTCCAGGGGCCGAAGCCTTTTCAACTTGGGCGGGTGAGATCCGGCTCTCCTCAGGGGACCGAGACCCTTCCTCTCAGGACTCGGCAGCTAACAGGGCATACACCCACTCAGAGGCCCTGCAGCCACTGTAGCATATGTCGCCACATGCCTCGGGCAACGCGAAGGCGTGTGGTTACCACTACACACATTCGTCACAGAACAGGCACTGTCGTCGCGTCCAAAGGCCAGACATATACCGCACCGTGGCAGCTGGCAAGTACAAAACAGGTGGCCTTCGAGGCCATAGCAGCAACACAGCCATCGCATGCCCGGGTAATTACACAGTACCAGGAAGCCGTTCACAGTAATGAAGTTGGGAACAGTCTTCATGTCCAGACAGACACGCCGGTTCCCGGTACACACATTCAGGCGCGTCCAGTAAAACAGGTGGCCTTCGAGGCCACAGCAGCAACACAGCCATCGCATGCCCGGGTAATTACACAGTACCAGAAAGCCGTTCACAGTAATGAAGTTGGGAACAGTCTTCATGTCCAGACAGACACGCCGGTTCCCGGTACACACATTCAGGCGCGTCCAGTGCGCCTCATGCTCGATTTTACGGACTGTCCCTACGCCGCCGAAAATACGTCCTTGACGACGTCGTGGGACAGTTCAAAAGGGGTCGACTGGAGAGTTACTCATTTAATGTTTTGATTTTTGTAAGTGGAATAAATAGAAGATATTTTTACAAAAATATATTACGTTGTCATAGCGAATTTCGCTAGTACAAAAACTGTTCATAATTCAGATACTGATTGAATGAAATAAAGTTCCTTTCACCTAAATGTATTTCAGTTTGCGGTTTTGAAATACGTTTCACATTACTTGAATTTTATTTGATTAAAACAGAACCACCAGAAGTCAGCTTGGACGAAACTAAAGCATACAACTCATGGACAGCATCATTGAAGTGGCAGAAAATGTTCACAGGTAACATTCCTGTTATCCGCTTTCACCTACAGGTGAAGAACTACAGTACAGGCGCCAACTGGATGGATGTCGGCAACACACTGCTGCTAATACTACGTCTTACACAGTCTGCCAATTGGCTCCAGCTGTGACTTATGGGTTTCAAATTGCTGCAATTAACAAAGCCGGTTCGAGTCAATGGAAGAGTGCTAACATCACTATGTCCTCTGACAGTGAGCCCTATCCTTCAGAGCACAAATTTAAACTACGTCTTTAATAATGTAAGTGGTTTTGCTCGTCAAAATATTTATGAACATGAGTTTATAAATGCTCGATCAAGTTAAAGTTTATAACTAATTCATCATTGGCCTGTATCTAACTTCTGAGAATGGACAAGAATGAAGATATTATACACACAGTTTATGTTAGGATTCAGTTATTAAATATATTTTTATACAAGAATACGGGTCTGTGGAGAGAAAAAGAACAGCGAAAAAGAACTGAATAAAAACGTATTTGTACGTTCATTATGATCTAAAATATTGATTATTTTACATAAGAATGTGTTAATGAAATGAGTACGCTATTAAACATTTAATTTCAATGCATTCTTCCCTGGATATGGTTCACCACTTAAAAATTGAATAAAAAACCTGAAAATAAGCGAGCCTGGAGTAAGGTCATTCTCCAAAATTTCCGCCCTGGCATGGCCAGGTGGGTTAAAGCGTTTGACTCCTCGTCACATCTAACATGCTCGCCCTTTCAGCCGTGGGGGAGTGATAGTGTTATGTAGTAAATTTCTGAGAAAATATAAAAACAGAACTTGCAATAAAAAAAAATAATATTTGTTCTGATATATAACCAGCGTTGTATTTGATTTCAACATACTAAGTGTTTTACCGTTAAGTTACTTAACTGTGTCATTCAACCAGAGGCAGACTTGGAATTTGAGGAAAAAATAAGATAATATATTTTCATAAGCTAATAAAGTGATGACATTTTTTTTCAAAACTGTATAGGTATGTATAGTTTAAATAAACATCTTTACAGTGTTTTAAAGTTAAATTTTGATTATCAAATTTTGATTATCATAATCCTCAAGTCGGTCCGCCATAAAACAGCTGTGGAAGACATTGTTAATTCGATTTCAGCTCGTAAAAAAATAAGACAAATGTTCGTCTTCTTTCTACCAACACAGTTGAAGTTGACATTACAGATATTTATCACACAATAATTTAACATAATAAATACCAGTCATAAAAGAATCCCAGAAACAAGGTATAAAATCTAGGATTTACTAAAATGTTTCAATTGGTTGCAACAATGGATGCATTACAGAAAATAATGATCAAAAGTCTCAGCTTATATTAATCGCTAAGCAAAATCCCATCCCAGAAAAACGTCTGAAATCTTTAGATTCTTGTTTTCAAATAAATAAGAATAAAACCAACTCTTGGACTACTCTTTACAAAATAAAAATGGGGATAACGTTTACATTATAACGCCTCTACCGTTTTTGGTAAAAGGATTAGAGTCTCAAAATCTGCAAGTTTCGACTAGAGTGCCCTAATTACCAGATCTTTCAAAACACATAGATTTTTCTTACCATTCAAAGAGTATTGATGTGAATAAAGATAACTTCCATACATTGCATTTTACACAGTCTAGTATTTGCCATATACCGACAAAAATATCTTTAGTTTCAACAAGCATGGAGTTTAAAAACAGTTAATCATCAGCCTCGAATAAAATACATTTTATTATTTACCTCATACCAACCAAAACTTATATTTTATCTTCCTATTCAACGAATATAGATGTCTTGGAACAGGTAAATTCCACTAAGTGAATTCTAAACAATCCACTCCACTATTTAGAAGATACCAAAGTAGTTAAGGCAAAGACTATGGCGTCATAGTCGCAAGAAGTGACACCAGAGAGCTCGTTGTTAGGGGCGTGTGTGTTAAGCCATCAAGACAGGCGAACATACGTCAGATGCGATAACATCACAGTTCCACAAATGTAAGTAATGTAACAAAAGATAGTTTATACAACACAGAGGATGAGAACAAAACATAAAAGCCTGTCTATGTCTTGATCTTCTTGTCCAACATTCCTAGGGTAAGGAACAAAGACTGAGGGTCAGAAGAATCCACAAACTGCAAGAACAATTCCATATCTCTGTAAATAAGTGTCAAAACTTCTCTGCCAAAAGTGTTCACAGCAACAGATGGTTTATCTGAGGTAGTAGTTGAAGAAGTCATAACAATAAACTGCAAATTCATAGCGGTATATAAAATGAGTATGTGACTGAAGATGAAAAATCTCAGTAAACAAAAATAGACTATTTAGACTATTAAAGTTAGAAGTTAAATACCAAACCTATGTTCAAAACTAGGAACAAAGTTAAGAAAAAATTTAAAAACGCTGAGTGCAGCGGATCAAGAAAGGCATGACTGCACCCAAATGGACACACAGGACCTTAGAAATAATCTTTGCATCCACGTTCAGGAGAGAAATGGGTCGCCACGAGAAATGATCTTCAGACTGGTTGGGATCCTTACAGATAAGTGTAATTAGACCATTCAGCGTTCCCGATGGCAGAGACCCCGTAGCCAGACAGTTGTTAAAAAGTCGGATGAAGGAGGGTCTGACGACATGCCACACTTTGTTGTAAAATTCCACTGGCAGCTCATCCAGCCCAGGACACTTACCAAGTGGCATGGACCAAATGGCCGACCAACACTCACCCAAGGAGACTGGTTTCACCAGCTGTTCGTGAAAGGAAGGGCAAAAACCGACTAATGTCGTCCCACAACTCATCGTCTACGGGTGAAGCTGAAAATAGTAGCCTAGGCACGCATCCAGAATGTCGAATATATCAGATGACGAGTGACCATTCTCCAACACCAGACTGGAGATGTGTCTGGTCTGAGCCATCTCCTGTGCCTTGCACAGTGGAACCCTAGTGGCAGTTCTGGGATTGGGTAACGCGATCACACTAGAGACGCTCGCAGCATGGAACAGTTTGGAATAGTACAAATCTATATCCCTATGGAGTGTCTCAATGTTCGAGAGGACCCAGCAATCCATCGGTCCGCTACAAAGCAAGGCACCCAAGGTGTCCTGCTTGCCCTGCAAGGCCAGTTGGCGAGCCCTCGAAATCCGCATGCCAGCTTGCTGCAGCAAGAAGGCACAAGCCTCCTTGAGACCCGCCCATCAAGACCCAGTGACAGACTCGACAGAACAGAGCTCCCGAACTAGAGCAAGCAAAGCGTCACCAACCTCATCCTTGGCAAGAAGGTAGACGTTGATCCTCCATACACCGGGACCCTGAAAAACGGGGACAAAATCCCGGAATGTGGTAAGAAACGCCCGATAGTCAGACACGTAAAACGAGACATCCCCAACCCGATGAACAGCATCCCCGCCGAGGCTCTGCCGAAAGCCAGGTGTCACATAGAATCTGTCAAGGCAACAAGAAACGCCCTGACCAGTCCAGGTAGCTAAAAAAGCAGATCCATGCAGTGCACGCCAGACATCAGAAAAATCGAAATCCGACAGTACCGCATGCAGAGATCACGTATACTGATCACCAGAAAGAGGATCACCCCAATCTTGTCGAGGGGAGGATCTAAAACACAGTTGAAGTCGTCCCCAATCACGTAATCGTCCTGTGTAACCATGAACCTGTCCAAGCCTGAGAAGAAGACCCCCAGCGACAACATTAATGTACACCACCCGCCCCTTAGCATCACTAAAATGTGGGTGGTAGAGGATCCCCACCCCACGCAAATGTGTCGTGCAATACGACCTGAAGGCACGGACAGGATAGAAAACGAAAAATGGTCCCTCCGAGAGGCAAAATGGGTCTCCTGCAAGAAGATAATGTCAACTGCTAAGCGTTTGAACAGGAAGAATGTGTTGAATTGCTTATCAATGCTATGCATCCCCTGAATGTCAAGAGTAAGGAAGGAAAACCCATCAACCAATCAGAAGGGAGAAATCAGTGATGCTACTGATTTGTAAAAGTTGACAGAGGCAGGGGGCATGTGGCCTCTTAAGGCAACTCGACCCCATCCCTTCCTCGCAGCAGCGACCGCCGACAACCGACCACCGCCGATGCACACGAGAGATATCCGGCAACATAACGGGGTTGCAAGGCTCCGGCACCTCCACACTGTCCTCACTCAAGCCAGAGAGACAGGGAAGACTGGGGAAGTCCAGGAAGCTCGCAAACGAGCTGGGTGACGGCAGCCGTCCAACGTCGGGGTTGACGCCTGCACGGCTCGGGGGAAGGGGCTGGAACCACCACCATCCCTAGAGCCAGTGCCGAGGGTCCCTCAGAACCCCCACCTGCAGCAGTACTAGCAGGGGAAGCCAGGGGCTCTTCGGAGTCCCCAACAACCCTTATTGACCCAACCTTAACAGGGGGCAGGACCCTCCACAGAAGGACCCACCCCAACATCAACAGCGGGGGCATGACACTTTTCAGAGTGACCCTCCCAAACACTTTCAGGGGCGACAAGATCGCAGGCGCCTACACAGCCCTTAACCCCCATTCCATTTGACAGGGAGGCCAGATCCTCCACGGAGACAGGGAATGCCTCAGAGACACCTAGTCCGACCAGAACCCCCACAGGGGCCCCGTCCAAACACGGGCTTGAAGGATGGGCCGAAGCTTTCTCAGAGGCCCCCTCCACCCGAACAGCACCCAAAGTGCCACCCACCTCCCCAGAGGATGCAGCCTCCACGATCTGGGCGGGCGAGACGCGGTCCTCCTCAGGGAACCGTGACACACCCTCCCCAGATGCTGCAACTGCTGGGACAGACGCCCCCTCGGGGACCCCACCCACAGCCGCCACGGACGACGCGGGAAGAAGAGCTGTTGCCCCCGCCTGTTTTGTCCTCGCCCTGTTTGGCCGCGCAACCGTCGGCAGCCACGCAGCTACCGAGGCAAATAATATAGCGTTTCAAGATAACCTATTAAGTGCTATTATTATTATCAATTATTACAAAAACACCACTGAAAGTTTCCAATTACATCATATCGTTATGAATGTAATTTTGATATTTTACATACCAATTAATTAGAAAAAGCTTGTTTTTATTATATAGAAAATGAACTGCTGTTTTATTTTCTCTGACTACAGTTGTTCTTCGAAAATATGTAACTTGTAGACTTGTAATAAACAGCCGTAGTATAAACCTTAACCTGAATATGGCTTAGGAAGGTCGAAACGTTGTTCTTTCCTTATCAACATAAGTGTTATTACCCATACCAGCCTTTCTGAGATACAAATGCAGATATAATCGTATTATTACCATCCGCATAAACATTATTTCAAGAGTTGTCTTCCTTCAAACAAGATGGAAACTAATTTCTGTAAATGAACTTAATACAACAAATATTAACTTCCTAAATGTTATTCACATACAGAATTTGTTAACTCTACATAAATATTATTAGACTCTACACATCCTTCGATTTGTATTTTCAATAATCATCGAAATTAACTTCCAATAAACGAGTAAAGGACCAGATAAACATTAGAATTAAAGTGTTGATGATTTAGAATATCTGAAATTTTAATAAATTTATTTAAAAGCTTCGAAGAATGTTAATCGAAACAACTTAAAGAGTTTCAAGTGAAACATCCTTCATTTGATGTGACACATTAAATTTTGATTATTTGTATAATTATTGATGTATCATTTTGGAACGTACATGTCAGACACCTAATGTATCCTGCTATATTACCGAACTAAGAAACTAAATAGCAGTAGGATTTTATAAAATGTGTTATTTCATAATTTTTATTATGTAATATGTCTTTTCACTATTCCTTTATTTTATTGCTATATGTGAGACTGACGAAAAGAGGTTAAGACTGACAGATGATGTATCCCCACCGCAATTCAAGCCCTACTTCCACAGTCACCTCCAAAACGTAGGTTGGATTTTATATTTCACATTATACGCTGTACCCTAAAATTCTTTCAATTTGTTTATTTTTATTTTTGTTTCGGTTTGTTTTTAGTTATAACAAACTTTGGGTTCTGAACAATAAGCTCTCGGATGTATAGTTCGAAGCAAGCTAACCAGAAGGCAACGTGAGGCCTAAAATGACTTATGTAACTATTTTATACTTGAAATAGAAAATATAATAAAAGAAAGAAATAGCAAAATTACAAGAATTCTTCACATGTCTGGAACTGAATTGTATTTACTCATTTAAACAGTAGGTAGCGCTAACTATACAGTTGATGGCACTGCTTTAACTTATATTTATGAGTGAGGTTGAAATTCTTTTTCCATCATTTTGATAATCATTATAATTTTATGTTCTAAAGTGCTGACTCTATAATATTATATCAAATATAAATAGTTTTGGAAATATACCGATCCATAACGATGATATCTAAGTGTTATGAAATCCTGTGTCATTTTGTTTGATAGACATTTTTTGTTTCCAACTTGTTACAATGAAATAAAAGTACAAATATTACATATAATATAAAATATCATTGATTATTTATCTTCAATCATTATCGTTTGGTTTTACTAATTAGATGTAGGTATAATTATAAAATATTAATGAAACATATAATGAACGGTTTCATTACATATTATGGCTTAAATGATTTATTAGATTGCCGAAGATGTTTGTTCTTATTACACAGAAACAGTAAGTAATTATCGAAGTTAAGTCCATCTGTTAGAGCTTCCTAATATTTACTATTAAAATACTAGGTTACATATACTTTTTTAAACTGCTTGCCGATATCTTATTGTACACCAATGTGATCATTCGAAACTATTTTTAAGCAACTACTTAGTTTATAAGAGGATTTAAATTCAACCTACGTTGAGAAACTGGTAACATCGAGAACTTACAAAGTTAAATTCGGATTTCGATCCCTCGTGTGGTCACAACAAACCATTCTCAGTTTTGTGATTAAAAACAAAAAACTTTGGATTTATTTCTATTATATATGTTTATTGACATCGAAATTCCATGTGAAAACTCTAGTATTTTCAGTGTTATTCGCTTCACCAGCCTATGCACCTCCAAATCCAAAACCAGATCCAACACCAGTAAAATAATAATGTGTGTGTGTGTTTTTTCTTATAGCAAAGCCACTTCGGGCTATCTGCTGAGCCCACAGAGGGGGAAGCGAACCCATGCTTTTAGCGTTATAAATCTGTAGACATATTGCTGTTCAAGCGAGTGACGTAAAACGACAATACGCAGGAGGAACACCACAGCAAATAGAATATCCTGTACATACGATGTCATCTCGGCAAGACCTCACAGCTTCACTCACAAAAGAGAATGGTATCATTAGAGCTGATAATATTTTAAAATGTTTTTTACTCACCAATGAACATTTTGCTTATAAAACTCTTAACATTACGTCATTGCCAACTTCAACCAATGATGTTGCAGAACACGTCACAAACTATAATCATATTTAACACTTACGTTAATTTGTTTAGTTTGTCAGTAAAACCTCTCACTATTAACCTATAAACCAATCTACTTTCTTGTTTTCAGGATGGTGTCTCATGTAAAATTTTAGTCATATATTTTAAGCTGATGCTGTTCGTCAAGTTTAATTTTAATGCTATAATTACGTGTATAAAACTCTCCTTTCCATTGCTTCACCAAAAGTACATAAAAACCCTCTATGCAAACACGTTAAAGTAATCCTCTGTTGGCTAGCTAGCTCACTAAATACTCTACCATACTCGTAGCAAGACGCTACATCGTGGAAAACGCACCATAATTTGAGAAAGACATTTCTAAGAAAAAAACAACTAACTCAGTAACCAACACTTCGATGTTGGCTTGATTTTTTTTAATGTATTGAGTAAATACATCATATACTCCCCAGTATATCAATAATATTAATTAGATTGAATGTTTTATATCAATGAAAATACGTGTAATCCGTAATTAATGAAATTACGATCTGAATGAGAGGCCGATTTGAGTAGATCCTAAGGTAACATCTTGCGTTAACCCATCACTTTTGTCTTGAAAGACGCATGGTGATCTTTTCATGAATTTTTTAAAGAAAAAACTGCGTCTTACAAGACGTAAAATACGGTATATTTTTCTTACAACTGTGGATTGAATGTTATAACAAACATGACCACAACATCAGAAGCTGTCGTATTAATGTAATAATTATTTTATACACTCGTTCATTAAGAACAAACACATGTGAAACAATTATCTGTTATTTTATTGTAAATATTCCATTCTTTCAAATTTATATTCAGTTAAATATAAATATTTAAAAAAGTTAAAGCAACAAACAGAAATTCAATTAAATATTTACTTTAAAAGTTATAAGGACAAATGTTATAAAACAGCATGGTTATGTCACCCTTTGTTGTTGTTTCACATATGAAACCATTTCGAAAGAATTTAAATTATCTGTGAAATATATAGTCGATAACAAAGATGTATTGTTTTTTACATTATTTCATTAGAAACATAGACAAGATTCGAATTTTTGGATAAACGTTTTTGTCATAAATTATCTTACTTTTATTAAATATTATTTTACACACCTCCATTAATAACAAACAAGAAAGAAACATTCTAATTGGTTCTTCAATGATAAGGACAAACTTAACTTATAATTGATATTTCTATCATAACATTTCAACTGTTTGTTTGAATTTACTCTTAAATAATTTAGAATCTCACGTGGAGTTAGTTCCATTAGTGTTGTAAACATCAAAAGTATAATAATTTTATAGTCTTCATTTCTCCGATCTGTTAAATTCAATATTTTTATAGTTTATGAAATTTGCCTTTTAACCTAAAATAAAACCTCAAAACCAAGTACAACCCATGAATTTTATATCTTACTAGCTACAGATATATCAGAACAGAGGAACTTTTTATGCATGGAAATGGAAAGCCACAGTAGAAACAGATCCCAATGTATGACAGGGACACTAAAACCATTGTAATACCGCATGATATTTAATGTATGATTTTTCAACGATAAAAATTTCATTTTCTAGATTCCGTTTAACAATAAAATTTATTTCATATTGAAATTTTTCTCATTCTTGTTGTTTTTTTCTAACTTAATAAAACAAGAAAGTTGAACCTTCATTCATTTGTTAAAAAACAACCAACAACAACACCCGACCGATCAACCAAAACACACATAAGGAAAGTTTAACAATAGATAGAAAAACGTTAAAGTTATCATGTATGTAGCTCAATATCAACTTTTGAAATGAAAACAAAATATTAGTTTCTGACAACATGGTGACAAGAATTATTCAAACAAGTAGTTAAGATTTGTACTTAGTAAAATATTCATTATAATTACTATTATAAATAAATACTATCAAACAAGATATAAATATTTTTTACAAAGGACGGTTAAATTATTAGGTACTTCTTCTACGTTTTATTGAACAACGGTGCTGATACTCAACTATAATAGTTGTAATTGTATGAAGCGTAATATTTTAACAGTGAATATTATAGGACATCACAGCCAATCAGAATGATTCCAGTAACAGTTGATGTCATGAATGGAATTACATTATTATAGAGATATGTAGAGACACACGCACTGAGCCATAGGAAATCTGTGACTCATTATTTGTTATTTACATGTAAAACATTTCTGTTAACGTGGCTCATGTAGTTGTGGAATAACTTTAAACTGTAAGTGTAAATGCAATTGTGTGATTAGGGTGGAATGGATAGTACCATGTAAATAGTGAAAACCTATTTCATGCCCTGCACACATAATTTGTATGTAATGAATGTATACAAATAGTTTATATATCACTAAATCGTCTGTGTCACACATAACTACTGTAACGTTAGCCTCGATGTGTAATGTTATATCCAATACTTAGTTATTTTAACATTAAAATACATCACACAAGTGTCTATATAGACATTTCTTTTATTTCATTAAAAATATACAGGCTGCACAGATGACTTTTTTACCCTAAATCATGTAGACACAGTGTTGATTTATTTGTTTCACTGTTAAATTTCCCCCAAAGTTACACAAGAATTATCTGCTCTAGTCGTCCCTAATTTAGCTGTTTGATATCAGAAAAAGTCAGATAGTCATCACCATCCACCGACAACTCTTGGATACTTTTTTATTTACAGATTCTAGGATTAACCGTCACTTGAAACACCTCTTTGGTTGAAAGAGCCAACAAGTTTTATGAGACAGGGATTCGAACTCGCGACCTTTAGAATTCGAGCCGAGCTCAGTCATTACCTATTCAAACCAGAACGGTATACATACACTGAGTTCAGTGTGACGACATAATCCTCTTTGTCACATGACAGTAGTCATTTGTACAGGTTTATAAAGCACTACAGCTTCAAACATCTGAAACTCTTACCTAATTATTTGTAAAGGTTAATTTGTCATTTTCTTTACTTGTACATATTTAGTAAATGTTGAGATTAAGTTTTCCTCTTCTAAGGTTATCACAGAATTGAGTTTCTCATTGTTTCTCGTTTTGTGCAAATGTAAAACAAAAATATTTTAATGTGTACAGTAACATCGCTGTTTATGTGAAGATTTATGAAAACAATTATGAATGTAACGTTTATTGGTTTGTTCGTTTTGATTGGTAAAACTTCAAAGTAACCCAGCTATAGCATATGTGGAAACATCGGGAGCCAGGAAATTCTATTCCCACGCACTCATAATGGAACCGAACTCTCTGCTCCAGAAAAAGACTCGTACCACAAAGATCGATTTTATTTAACGTTCTACACGACAATTCATCGATTGATAACAATCTAACTTGATAAGAACATATTTAACATTGACAATATGTGATAGAACTGTTGAACATATAGTAAAATGTCTGTGTAATTATCAAACTAGTGTATAATAAAAATTAGCTGGCAGTCGGAAATGGATATCAACTGTAATATTTTAACAGTAAATATTAAAACTCTCTAGCAGAGGGCGGTATTACTGAGAATTACATTTTGTGTTTTACAACCAAACATCATCATAGTGGACCATAATGTGTATTAATTTTTTTCATCTTTCATAATTTTTTTTAATCTAACCTTCATTTATATATTAACAACAAACTTTTATGGTTTAAGCCAAATAAACAACATTAGTTTACATGTGACAAAATAATAACATCAATTTTAAATATATTCTCACTTATATTTAATTAATATCCGAATTCTTTACCAGGTGATACATTCAATACAATCAAAAATACTTTTTATTAGTTACCACTAATTTAATTTGAGCTTTATTGGTAGTACAACTTATATGTTTTAAAATAGCATCCTAACGGGAAAATGTATAGTTAGTTAATAAAGTAGAAATATTTTCTGTGGTAAATTACTAAACCATAACACTGCTATTCATTCTTCTTTATTAGATACATAAAATAAAATACTAAACGACTTCCTATGCATTACAATTTAAATGTTCTTCATAGTTCCAACTTTTAGACAGTTCAACTGTATAGGATTCTAAATAGAATTACACCAGGAAACCAGGAAAACACATCGTTATGTCACAGTGTAAGAATATGTTTTGTATATAATAACTGATCCATAATAATACTGTAGATACTTCTGTATGAGAGACGTTTAATAAAATACCAAATGACTTACTGTACTTGTTTGTTCTGGAATTCAGCACAAAGTTATACAATGGGCTCTCTGTGCTCTGCCTACCATGGGTATCGAAACCACGTTTTTAGCGGTGCTTCCTGTACTTTAACACATTAGTTCTATTTCATGTTGCGGTGTTGAGGCAATTACATGTAACTTGCTATATAATCAAATTAAAAAAACTAATTATCCGTATAATAATAATACAATACACAGGCTACAAACTATCAGACACAACACTATGTTTTCTTAGTGAATGAAAATTTGCTAATCTTTTAAAATGAACTATTTCACACTTATATATGTGTAATGTAATATGTCCGTGTAAAATTTATAAACATATTATAACCAACCCAAACTGAACAATAATTTCTATATAATATTAGTGGTGAAACAAAGTTTAAGTAAATGTTTTTTTATATATAAATATATAACAGACTAACTTTACAACAATATTAAGATGACTTCTAATAATTTTACAAAGGTGTCAAATATCAGACGAGTTAAAATTATTCAATATATAATTGTATGTTCTTCTATTTATTATGATTATGTTAGTTGTGTACAGACTATGCAGTTATATAATTTTTGTCGTTATTAATTATCAACATAATCATGAGACAAATCTTGTGTACAGTGAAGAGAATTATATCTTGGTTATAAAAGCTAAAACGTCAATACTTTCTCGCATATAGAGAAGTGACCACTCTTACTGTGCTTTGTATATTGTGCCCTCACAGCCTCGTCCAGATTCTTCAACTGTAAACTCTAAGTTAAAGGAACATCACAGTAAACAAAATGTCATATCGGCAAGTCCTAGCAGCTAGAGATAGAGAAGAAAATGATATTTGTAGGAAAAAAATTGTGTAAAATAGTTTGTACATATTTATATTGGTCACTATCTATCTAGCGGCCGAATGGCTTAACCAATAAACGTCATGATCAGTAAACTGTTAACATCATATCAATACCTTGTTGTACAATGAATATCAAAGTAAATTTTAAGATATTCGTTATATAATTGTTCAGTAATAAATCTCTAACTTTCAACCGTTTGTTAACTACTGTTACATTATAAAATAAAAATAAGTATACATGTAAACACATTTACATATGTCCTACTTGCTGTCAAACATCTGTTCCTTCATCTACAGAATACTTTATATATCACGTACAGAGTGTCACTTGTTATTTCTGTTTATGCTTAATGATACAGCATTCGGTGTATAATAGTTTACACATATAATTTTCCTTTTTTTGCAACAACATAATTAACAAATACTCAGTTTTTCATTTTCTCATATTGTTAGGTATTCGAAATCCCTAGGTTCGCAGTATTGTTTTAAAGCAAAGAGAGTAGTACAATCCTATAAGCTTTATGGAAGTGTGTATGATGTGTGTTTTCTTATTGCAAAGCTATATCGGGCTATCTACTGAGTTCACCGAGCGTTGCAAATCTGTAATAAGCCATAGTGGGATGGGTTGATCAGTGGATACAGCATTTTTATCAAAAGACAGACCCAATTTATCCAACTGCACCTGGAAACGAAGGCCAAAAGGAGCAATGGCACATAGTCTGTTCTGAAAAAGCATGGTCCACCAAGAAAGAAAAACACAACACGAGGTGGGATGGTGAAGATCGAAGTTTCGAAGCATACAGTAGAGTCAGTGGCAAACGGCAGAAGTGTAGAGGATGTTCATGAAACTCTGTGTACAAGCTCCGGACTAGAGAAGTGCGGAAAGTTTCAGTACAGAGCCAAAGTCCCTGATGATGAATGGGGTCCAGCATCTTCTAGGCGGAGGTGCTGGCAGAGCCAAAGATCGGTGACCTATAGTCTAGTTTGTATCGAATAAGAGCGCCATATATCTTTAGCATAGAACAACGATTCTCTCCCCAAGTAGTGGAAGAGACGATACGGACGATATTCAGTGATCTTGTAGTTTTGACTTGTAGCTGCTTGATGTGAGGTTTGAAGGTCAGCTTGCGGTAAAAAACTTTGTCTCAGGTACGACGGTTAGCACAACTTCACCGATACGGAGTTCAGGATGGGAGTGTATATCCCGTTGGCGGCAAAAGTACATGGAACTGTTTCAGAGTGAGAGGTTAAAATCCTTTGCTGTGGTTCACTTCAATAAACAATTGATGTGTTGTCTGTAGATGCCGCTCAATATACTTCATGTTGGACGACTGACATGTTTTTTGTGGGTTTTTTTTAATTTCACTCTCGTGTCAATCGAGGCCCGGCATGGCCAAGCGCGTAAGGCGTTCTTACGCCTTATCAAATAGTCCATAATCCGACGGTCGCGGTTTCGAATCCCGGTCGCACCAAACATGCTCCCCCTTTCAGCCGTGAGGGCGTTATAATGTTACGATCAATCCCACTATTCGTTGGTAAAGAGTAGCCCAAGAGTTGGCGGTAGGTGGTGATGACTAGCTGCCTTCCCTCTAGTCTTACACTGCTAAATTAGAGACGGCTAGCGCAGATAACCCTTGAGTAGCTTTGTGCGAAATTAAAAAAAAACAAGAAAAGCATTTACTCTCAAAAGTGAAAAATTTATTTGTTTAATAAACAACAACATAGATTACTCCAGCCCAAGTATAACCAATAATAAAGTCAATATCGATAGATATGTTAATTCAAATTTACATTTTATATTAAGAATAGTGAAATAGTACATTATATCACACTTTTTGGTAATTATTTTCTTAGCTTGGTTGTGCAGCAGGTTACATCAGGTGTCTTACACGTACGTCGAATATACTAAATCAATAATTATACAAATAATTACAATTTAATGCGTTAAATCAAATCGGCGAAGTTTGAACTGAAAATTTTATGAGTTGTTTCCACGAATATTTTTTTAAAGTACTTGAATAACTAAGTAAAAATTGCAAATGTTCTAAATCACTAACATTTTAACTATGATGTTCATCTAGTTCATCACTCGAAGTAATTTAGCTCATTATTCAAAATAAACATCTAAAAACGTGCGGAGTCTAATAACGTTTGTATAAAGATAACCAATGTATAAATAATTACTTTCTTTGTGAAGAACATTTTTATTTAGTACTTATTCGACCTTGGTCTAAACTTCAAGTAGTTAAAACAAAATATTTACATAAATATTTGTTGAGTTAAACTTATTCGCTCCTATATGCTTTGATATGGAAGACAAATCTTGAAGTAACATTATTTTGAAGATGTTAATAACATGATGATAGCTGATGTATCATGCTTGTACGGATTTACAACGCTATAATTAAGGGTTCTATTTCTCTCGGATAGTCTTATGTGGGTTTGCTATAAGAAAGCAGACAAATACTGGCTTAATAGAATGGCTATTTATTATGAGTCTACTCGTTACTAATTTTTGAAGAACTAGTGTTGTTAAAAAAGTTTCACAGTTATTCATGGTATATTTACTAAAAACAGTTTTTCTTAGTACACATTATTTCAAAATCAAAATTCATAACAAGATGTTGTTATTGGAAATTTTTGGCTGAATTTTATGATAAGTTTAATAATTTTTTTTTTTTTTTAATTTCTCGGAAAGTTACGAAAGGGCTATCTTCACCAGCTGTCCTTAACTTAGCAGTGTAAGAAAAAAGGGAAGGCAGCTAGTCATCACCACTCACTGCCAAATCATGGGCTACTCTTTTACCAACGAATAGTGGGATTAACCGTCAAATTATAGCGCCCCCCACGACTGAGAGAGCAAGGATGCTTGGTTTGACGGGGATTCCAACCCGCGACCCTCAGAGTACGAGTCGAGTGCCTCAGCCACCTGACTCTACAGGGCCATGTTTAATAATATTAAAAATACTAATTTGGTTGTTATCACACGTCATATTTTCAAGAAATATATTTCGTCAGTAGATCGCTATATTATTGCCCTCTGGTAAGTAAAATAAATTATATTAGTTGTTTTGTGTTTGATATCAAAAATTAAGTTGTCAAATATGATAATTGATAACTTTTTAATAGAAAATTTGTAATAAAACTCCAACTTAAACGTAAATTTATTATTGAATCAATAAAATAATTAAATTTCTCAACATTCACCTAAACTTATACACAGTACAGTGGTACTGGTAGTTTAGTATAAAATATTTTGTAAGGTTTATCTGATACTCCGTGTTCTATTCGTCAGTGATAACAATATTATATGTTGATGACATCATTATGTATAGATTAATATATATGTAAAAACGGCTCTTTCGGTTGAGAAAATATTTTACGAAGAGGAGCGAACTTAGGACTCGTACTATGGACTCGTTGTTCGCTCCTCTTTGTAAAATATTTTCTCAACCCAAATGAGCCTTTGTTACATACATATTTTTCTCTACAAGTGGGTTTTTTTCTCCACATCACTGATTATTATATATAGATTTTTTAATTTGTTGATGTTACTTATAAATAAATGACATATTTGTTCACTTGTGAGTTTAGTTTTTAAATTTTGCGAATCAATGACATTATTTATATTGATACAATTAACTACAGAACATTTCCAAGACTTTTGGTCTAAGGAATTTATGGTTGGTGCAGGTAACAGCATTAGTTAAGAATATAGGAAAGTGCCAAGCTTAGCCCTGCATACTTAAAGGCTGACATCAATATATGTTGATAAACGCCATTCTTCTAAGGACTGACTGTCAAATATGGTGTGGCTTCATCAATATAACACAGTTAGCCATAAAAGTCCATATTAAACTGTCTGTTATACCGTGACATGAAAGATCAAACAGGAATTAATGATACACTGGATGTATCTTCCCAGGCTTCAGAATGTCTCTGGAAAATTCTTGTGAATGGACTTTGATGGCGTTGTTTAATAAATGGGTACAAATGTGGGAATGAGATGGGGGTGACTGGAGATTAAATACAATGTACAAAACTTTCCCTCCATAGAAATTTTCTCACAGGCCCATCACATAGAATATTGTCGGTGGTGGAAGAAGAGTCTGCAGATATGTTCTTGTATCATTACCATGGTGTATGAATATCCAACAGCTGAATAGATTGTATGCAAGTAACGTAAGCATGATTAATAGGAGACCGTATACTTATAGAATGAATAACTTTAACGCAAAATTACTCTTCGCAGTATGAAAGTTTAGGTACGCTAAAAAAGTGACACTCAAATCCCACTTTTTATTTTGATGAGAGTAGTTCAAGAAGTGGCGGAAGACGATTTAAAAGAAACGGTTACTTTGTTTCTTGGACTACGATCAGACATTTTGCTTTGGTTGACAGATAATAGAGATTGTGGAGAAAACTTATATGAATACTTGTTTTTATTTTATAAAAATTAAACACGAAACATATTCTCTGTTTCAATTTCAACTATAAAAATAAATTATGATAATGAATGATATGCCCTCCAGTCTTCAAACCAGGTGTTTTTTAGAAAAGTAGCCATTTCTCTATCAATATTGTTTCGTCACGTGGCTGTTCACTACACTCTCTTGTACTTCTTGGCAGTCTGCCGGTATTACTTTCATCGTTTCAAATACCTTTTGTACTTCATATATAAAGCCCAGCATGGCCAGATGGGTGAAGGAGTTTGACTCGTAATCTGAAGGACACGGGTTTGATTCCCGGTTGCAGCAAAGATGCTCTCCCTTTCAGCCGTGTGGGCATTATAAAGTTACAATCAACCCCACTATTAGTTGGTAAAAGAGTAGCCTAAGAGTTGACGGTGGGTGGTGACGACTAGCTGCTTTCCCTTTGTCAACGAAATTCACATCTCATGTCAGTCGTTAGGCATATTAAGCGGCAGCCAAAAACCACCCTCAATCCAATTCTGAAGTAAATCACAGCGAATAGTTTTTACTTCTCTCTCTGTAAAACCGTCTCATGCACTTATGTCGCCATCGATCCTGAAGTCTGTATCCATGAAGCTGTGTTACCCATGGTCTTTGAGACAAAGTTCCTGGTGTTTATTTGTGACCGTAAGCTGACCTTTATATCACACATCAATCAGTTACCAGTCAAATGTACAAGAGCACTGAACATCCTCCATGTCTTCTCTTGCGCCACTTGTGGAGCTGATCGACGTTCTATGCTAAAGATACATCGTGCTCTTTCTTATTCGATCAAACTATACTATAGGTCACTGGTCTATGGCTCTGTTAGGACCTCAGACTTCAAGTTGCTGAATCGCATTCATCATCAGGGGCTTCGGCTTTGCACCGGGACTTTCCGCAATTCCCCAGTGCAGAGCTTGTACCCAGAGTCTCGTGAACATCCTCTACACCTCTGCTGTTTGCAACTGTCTTTACTGGATGCTTCAAAACTTCGATCCTTACAACAGCATCTCACCTGAGATCGTGTTATGCTTCCTCGGAGGGTTATGTTTTTCAAAACAGATGATCTACCATTGCTTCTTTGTATCCAGGCTTAGTTAAATGAATTGTGTCTGTCTTTGGATAACATTGCTGTATCCACTGGTCAATACTTCCCACCATGGCTCATTACGGGTTTACAACTTCAAAATCAGGGTTTCGATTCCTCTCAGTAGACTCAGCAGATAGACCGATGTGGCTTTGCTATAAGAAAAAAACACACACACTTCCATAAAGTACATGCGATTGTGCTGCCCTCTATGCTTTAGAACAATACTGTAACCCTAGGGATTTCCAATGCCTAAGAATATGGTGAAATCAGAAACTGAGTATTTTTAATTAAGTTTTTGCGAAAAAAAGTAAATTATATGGAATAAATATTATACACCGAACGCTGGATCACTAAGTATAAACAGAAATAACAAATGATACTCTTTCCGTGATATATAAAGTATTCTGTAGATGAAGGAACAGATGTTGGACAGTAAGTAGGAGATTTTTAAATGTGTTTACATGTACACATATTTTTATTTTATTAAAATTCACAATTCACGATATTATAGTGAATAATATGTTCACCAGAGTCTACAAATCAAGTGTTTTACAGAAGAAGCCTTTCTCGCTCGATATTGTTTCATCATCTAGCTGTTCATCTATGGTCTCTTGCACTTACTGGCAGTCTGCCAGTATTAACTTCATTCAAACATTTAACTTTTTCGTCCATGGAGCAACTGGTGAGCAACTCAACACATGTAAATATTTTTTTTACAAACACGAACAACCTCTACTTAGATAATTAAAAAGTAAAAGAAACATGATAAATAAAACAGTATTCAATAAACGGTTAAATGTAAAGAAATACTCTTAATTTTTTTCAAAATTCTTTTGGGTTGTTCTTAGTTTTTCTAAGTTTTTACAAAAGTTCTGCCAACTTATTTCTTTCGCTACTTTAATTTGTTGTTTAATTTTTGCATTTGTTCTGTTGATCTGTGTTCGATGATCGGGTCGCGTGTTCGTCTTAACTGCCTACGTGTGATTATTAGTGAGTGAATTTCCGGTGTTAAAGTCCACTGATTATATCAGCGTTTTTTCCTTGTTTTTGGAATCGTGTTTTTAATGGCTTTGTGTATGACTTCAGTAACTTGCTTAACATAGTTGTCTAATTCTATTTTATTGTTAACATGTTCAGTTGAGTGTGGTAGATAGAAATCTAGTGAAGCATTGAAAGTGAGCCAGTGTTTTAGTGTATGTGTACCTCGCTGTGGGATGGCGCTGGTGAATTACACAGGAAATGGGGAAATGGTCCCTTGTGATTTCATCATGTACACTAAAGCAAGAGATTCTGTTTACTGTGTCCTTGGGAGCTGTGATGAAATCGAGAACAACATATGAGCCGTTCGCAACTGAAAAGTGTATAGGTGTATGGTCTTTAATTGTCTTCTCATGTTGTTTATGGAAATAATATTTTTTAGAATTGACCCTCTATGCGTGTTTCTGTTTCCTCTTAGCTCTGTGTGTGAGGAATTAAAGTCCCCTATGACAATTTTCGAATAATTAGTTTCTTACTTTGATTATATAGTAAGTTACATGTAATTGCCTTAATGTTGGAATTTGAAATAGAATCAACGTGTTGAAGTAAATACAGGAAGCACCGCTGAAAACCGGGTTTCGATACTCATGGTGGGAAGAGAACAAGTAACCCATTGTATAGCTTTGTGCTTAATTCCAAAACAAACCAAACAAACAAGTACAGGAAGTCGTTTCATATTATATTAAACGTATCTCAAACAGAAGTACCTACAGCATTATTATGGACCAGGTATTATATAGAAAACATATTCTTGCACTGTGATATTACAATGTGTTTCTTCTGGTGTTAGTCTATTTAGAATCCTATATTGTTGAACTATTTAAAAGTTGGAACCATAAACAAAATATAAATTGTAAAGTATAGGAAGTTGATTAGTATTTTATTTTGTGTATCTGATGATGAAAAATCAATAGCAGTCTCACGGTGTAGCGATTAACTACAGAAAACACTTACACTTTATAAATTAACTGTAAACATTCCCGTATGGAGTCTATTTTGAAACATATACAGTTGAACTATCAATAAAGCTGGACCGAGAACTTAAATAATTTGTGACTAATAAAAACTATTTTTTGAATGTATTACCTGGTAAGAAGTATGATAATAACTATAAGATAGAATATGTTTAAAATTGATGTTATTATTTTGTCACACATATGAAAGATGTAAAAAATAATACACATTATGGTCCACTAGATTTATGAGGGTGTTGATGATATTTGGTTGTAAAACACGATGTGTAATTCTCAATAATAAAGCCTTCTGTTAAAGAGCTATAATATTTATTGGTAAAATATTACGCTTCATATCCATTTGCAACTGCCGACAGACCCGACATGGCCGTGTGGAATAAAGCGTTCCACTCGTAATATGAAGTTACGCGGGTTCGAATACCCGTCGCACCAAACATGTTCGCCCTTTTAGCCGTGAGGGTTTTATAATGTAATGGTCAATTCCACTATTCGTTGGTATAAGAGTAGCCCAAGAGTTGTTGTTGGGTGATGATGGCCAGCTGTCTTTCCTTTAGTCTTACACTGCTAAATTAGGGACGACTAGCGCAGATAGCCCTCGTATAGCTTTACGCGAAATTCCAGATCAAAAAAAGCAAGTGCCGACCAATTTTTTATTAAACACTAGTTTGGTCATTACACAGACATTATACTATATGTCCAACAGTTCTATCAAATATTGTCAATGTTACATATGTTATTTTCACGTTACATTGTTATCAATCTATGTATTGTCGAGAACAACGTTAAATAAATCTATCTTTGCGGTGGGATTCTTTTTCTGAAGCGGAGAGTTCTGTTCCCTGACGAGCGCTTGAGAATAGAATATCTTGGCTCATGGTGTTTTCCACACATACTGTAGCTCTGTCACTTTGAAGTTTCGCCACTCAAAACCAGCAAACCAGTAAACGTTACACTATAGTTGTTTTCATAAATCCTCACATAAACCACGATGTTACGGTACACGTTAAAACATTAGCGAAACGATGAGCAACTCAGTTCTGTGACAACTTCACAAGAAAAAAAATTCTTAATCTCTAAATTTTCTAAATAAGTACAAGTAAAGAAGACGACAGATTAAACTTTACAAATAATTAGGTAAGAGTTTCAGATGTTTGAAACTGTAGAGCTTTAGTATTCGGTACAAATGATTCTGTCATGTGACAAACAGTAGTTTGTCATCACACTCGGCCCGGCATGGCCTAGCGCGTAAGGCGTGCGACTCGTAATCCGAGGGTCGCGAGTTCGCGCCCCCGTCGCGCTAAACATGCTCGCCCTCCCAGCCGTGGGGGTGTATAATGTGACGGTCAATCCCACTATTCGTTGGTAAAAGAGTAGCCCAAGAGTTGGCGGTGGGTGGTGATGACTAGTTGCCTTCCCTCTAGTCTTACACTGCTAAATTAGGGACGGCTAGCACAGATAGCCCTCGAGTAGCTTTGTGCGAAATTTCCAAACAAACAAACAATCATCACACTGAACTAAGGGTTCAGTCCTGCTATGGCTAGGTGGTGAGTGAGCTCGACTCGAATTCTAAAGGTAGCGAGTTTCAATAGCCGTCTCATGAAACTTGTTGGCCTATTCAGCCAAAGAGGATTATAAGTGTCGGTTAAGCCCAGATTTGTAAATAAAAGAGTAGCCAAGAGTTGGCGGTTGATATTAATGACTATTTGCCTTCTTTCTGATCTCACACAACGTAATTAGGTACAGCTAGCGTAGATAATTCTCGTGTAGTTTAATGGGAAATTTAAAAGTCAAACAAAGAAATAAAGATTGTGTCTATATGATTTAGGGTAGAAAAATCATTTTAGCAGCTTCAATACGTTTGGTGAAATAAAATAAATGTCTATATAGACACCTGTGTATTCTAAAGTTAAAATAACTAAGTATTAGCTATAATATCGCACATCGAGGCTCGTTTGTTCTGATGTTGCAATAGCTACGTGTGTTCTAGACGATTTATTGATATATAAACTATTTGTGTATATCCATTACATAAAAATTGTGTGTGCGGGGATTCAAATATTTTTTGACTATTTATATGGTACTATCTATTCCAACCTAATCACACAACTTAATTTCCACTTACAGTTTAAAGTTATTCCACCACTAGATGAGCCACGTTAACAGAAAATTTTACATGTAAATAACAAATAATCACTCAGTTTTTTCTTGGCTCAGTGTGAGTCTTTCTACATATCTCTATAATAATGTAATTTGATTCTTGACGTCAACTGTTTCTGGAATCATTCTGATTGGTTGTGATGTTCTTAGAACTGTGCATCTCATTAAAAATACAACTATAATAGTTGAGTATCAGGATCGTAATCTAATTGTATATTTACACTTGAATAAAATGCAGTAGAAATGTCTGATGGTTCGACGGTTCTTGGTGGTATTATTTTGAGTTGCGGTGGATGTGTGTGTTTTTCTTATAGCAAAGCTACATCGGGCTATCTGCTGAATCCATCGAGGGGAATCAAAACCCTGATTATTAGCGTTGTAAATCCGAAGACATACCGCTGCACTAGCGGGGGGCCTTGCGGTGGATGTGATACTTTAAGGCCATGAACTTGGGTTGAAGGAAAGAAATATTTTAAATAAGAAGAAAAACTTTAAAATCAAACACTGAACAAAGAGAAGGAAGATTATCAGTGAAAACTGTTATACCAGACACTTTAAACTGATGTAAAGAAATTAGTGTCTCAACGATTTGTTGTAAAAAAAGAATTATCTGCTATTCAGTATTTTATTGTTATCTTACAATTACCTTGGATATATTCTATGAGTTTCGTTTGCAAATTCGGCTAATAAATAACATTATTTGTTCTAATAAAATTAATTATAGGCCATTTCCACGATTTTTTCCGAGGTATTTTTGGTGCAGGTAAAAGGTTTAGTTAAGTATAAGAGAAATGGTGAGCTCAACGCTGTCAAACAAAATGTAATACAATACCATCAGCTACAAAATTCCATGCTATCCTATCTGCTATATCGGGACCTAAAAGTTCAAACTGGAATTAATAATATAACGTTCATAGACACCAAACGTAACTGTTCGGACCTCCATGTTTTTGGATTTCTTAGGATGTCTCTCAAAAGTCTTTGTACACGGACGTCGGTGGTGTTTGATAATTGTGAACAGATATGGGAAAGGCGAGGACTAAAAATTTAATGTAATGGAAACACTTTCCTTCAATCAAAATTTTCTCACAGACCCATCATATAGAATTCTATCGGTGATGAAAGAAGAATGTATACACTTGTCCTTGTATTATTTCAACAGTTTATGAATGTCCCACAGTTCGACTGGACCAGGTATAATCCGCTAGTTGGGAAAGTAGGTAGTTTTTATAAGCTGTCTTTCCTTTAGTTTAAGACTGCAAAATTAGGAACGAATAGCTTCGTACGAAATAAAAAAAAAGAAAAAAAATCGTATTGATGAACTAGAACTCTTACAGATGGTGTAATTATAGAAACAAAACGAAGAATTAGAAATTTAACGTTCTTTATATTGTTTAACCTTCTTTAATAATCGAGTGAAGCTTCACTTTGTATGCTGCCCTATACTTTAAAATCAATCTATTTTTTAAGTTATTAAAATTAAATTATTAGAAGGAACAAAATATATTATGAAAGTTTTATTTTTGATAAATGCTAAATTTAGGTTCTTATCATGGTTCATATTATAAATATTATCGTATATTTCTAATCTTCAAGATCTACAGTAAAACAGTTGGTAAACAAAAATATTTATACGGAATTTATTATCAATAGAGTAACAAATAAAACAAATAAATGTATTTGTTCATTTCTAATTTTGTAGCTGTACGACAGTCTACTTCTATATGATTAGAATAGAAAGTGAACCCCGTAATTTAGAATTACAAACTCTCAAAGTTGCCAGGGACTGAACGAAAAGAAACATTAGAAAAACATTGGCTTTCCAAGAATAAGATGGATGTTTTTAAATTACCGAGATATATTCAATATAAAAAAATTATATTTTGTAAGGTATTTAGTTGGGTCTGGCATGGCCAAGTAAGTAAGGCGTGCGACTCATAATCCGAGGATCGCAGGTTCGCGTCGCACCAAACATGCTCGCCCTCCCAGCCGTGGGGCGTTATAATGTCAATCCCACTATTCGTTGGTAAAAGAGTAGCCCAAGAGTTGGCGATGAATAGCTGCCTTCCCTCTAGTCTTACACTACTAAATTAGAAACGGCTCGGTGCAATGGGCTAACAACCTACTCACTCAAATACCTGTTGAGGAATCCGCAAGCGATTGCGGCCCTATGTTCCTTGATGGAATCTAATGGTGATAACTAACTAACTAAGGTATTAAGTTAAATACCGAAGTAAAACATTTTCAATAGATTATTGTATTATAGTTAAAACAATTTAAATATCATTCTTTTCTTTGTTCATGAAGATAAGGTAAAGCAGTGCCATCTATTGGAATAATGGTGTAAAGCTTTCTAGTTGAGAGTAAAATCACAGAACGTTAAATGAAAAGTTCATTTTTATATTAATAATTTCCCAATTTCAATATCACGTTACATTGGAACTTTTTTCGCGAATTTAATAAAATACTTATTAAATCCATTTTATTAAGGATTTACTTTACGTAACCAACTTGCTAACAGAGTATAAGTCCTAAGTTTAATAAAATTCCTCTCCCAGTGTTTTAATTTGTTTTACCTTAATTACTATAGAAACTATACAGCCAAATACATTGTACCCAAGTAACGTTAGCATGATGAAGGAAAAACATACAATTACATATTGAATAACTTTAACTTAAAATTACTCTTTGCAGTATGAAAGTTTGGTTACGCTACAAGAGTGACAGTTAAATCCCACTTTTTGGTGAGAGGAGAGTAGTCGAAGAAGTGTCCGGAAGACGATATCAGAGAAACGACTATGTTGAGTACACTGTTTCGTGGACTACGATACTTAGAAACAGAAATTTTGTTTAGGTTCTGTATAATAGACAGTGTGTAGAAAACGTTTAAATGTTCTCACAATTTATATATGTTTTTATGTTATTGAAACATAAATGTAAAACACATTTTCTGTTACGATGTCAACTACAAAAATTCATTATGATAGAAAATGATATGTCCACCAGTCTTCAAACCATGTATTTTACGCTAAAGTAGCCATTTTTCTGTACGTGATGTTTCAACACGTTTTTATTCACTACAATTTCTTGGCAGTTTGCCAGTATTACCTTCACCGTTTCAAATACATTCTGTATTTTATATACGCACCAAATATGCTCGCCCATATGCTCGCCCTTTCAGCCGTTAGGGCGTTATAATGTGACCACCAATCTCACTACTCGTTGGTAAAAGAGTATCCCAAGAGTTGGCGGTGGGTGGTGATGACTAGCTGCCTTCCCTCTAGTCTTACATTGCTACATTAGGGACAGCTAGCGTAGATAGCCTTCGAGTAGCTTTGCGCGAAGTTCAAAACAAAATCAAACAAAACAAAAATACTTTATATATTACAATTATCCTTAATTTTTTATTTCTGTTTTATGTATTATTTTTCCTTTTAACAATTTTTGTAAACCCGAGATTCGGAACAATGAAAATGGAAACTTGTTTCACATTTTTTGTCATTAAATAAAACATATGTTACGAGCGACTTCTCCTCGGTCTTAAGAGCAGTTCGCGGCAAAAATAACACTTTCCAGTACAATGAAAACAGTCTTCATCTGTACAGTTTTCACTTTTTCCTAAATTGTACTTTCCTTTCTGTGGACAACAGAAAAAGAAGATATAAAAATTATCGAACATTCAACACAAGATACTAAGGTGTTTAATTTGTTGTGTGATAACAGATAAGAGTTAGGATATTTTTCAAATTGATGTTTGTCTGTGACATAGCTTGAGTTATTCTCCAGCTAATGTCAATAATTTATTTAATACCTAGTGGCATTTTTTACGTAATACGCCACGACTGTATTTATGTTTTAGTTCTGACCGTTGATATTATAGAACATTATTTCGTGAATGTGATATAATTTTTTTTGTTGTCCGATGAAACATGACTTTATCATGTACAATGGTGTCTTCCTCTAATGTATCTATGTGGAATATGTTATTCTCCGACCTTGGGGTCCTACGTTACGTCTGTATCAAGTACTGTTACCATAATTACTTGATAAACAGTTTTAAAAAATATAGTTTAGAGATTATTTAATGTTTAATGAAATAAATTTTATTACGAGGTATGGGCCTGGCATGGCCTAGCGCGTTAAGGCGTGCGCTTCGTAATCTGAGGGTCGCGGGTTCGCGCCCGAGTCGCGCCAAAACATGCTAGCCGTCCCAGCCGTGGGGGCGTTATAATGATGTGGTCAATCCCACTATTCGTTGGTAAAAAACTCGCCCAAGAGTTGGCGGTGGGTGGTGATGACTAGCTGCCTTCCCTCTAGTCTTACACTGCTAAATTAGGGACGGCTAGTACAGATAGCCCTCGAGTAGCTTTGTGCGAAATTCCAAAAACCTAACCCATTACTAGGTACAAACGTTAAAGCAGCGTCACCTAGTGTAATAATGCAATAAGTAGAATAGAATTCCTTTTTTTGTCATCAAGTATTTTTCTGTTTTCGCTGTTGCTGTCCTTTCTAATATTTTCTTTCTCATTCAATAACTAGTTGTTAAAACCTTTTACTGAAAGTTTAGGTGCTTTTGATTAATTAGAACTTTTTGTTTGGCTTATCGAAGGTTGAGGTCAAAATGAAAAGCAAAATCTTGAAACGATATCTATTCTAAATAAACGTGTTTAACATTATTTCTTTATGACTGAGTAAAATAAATAAAACCAAAGTATAACAATATGTTACGTACAATTAAGATCATCAAGGTTTCTAACATAACAACCAAGAGGACTATATCATGTTGAGATATTTCAAATATTCATTGCTTCTGAAGAGATTCTTGTTTCATAATAAAGAAGTTTAACGACAGAATGTTTTCTTTCTCAGGCATGACAGAACGGTATAAAAAATCTAAACACTTTATTTCTTTGTCATAAGAACAAAGCCACGTTTATCTGTCTGCTGTGTTCGCTGGGGTATAATTACCCAGATTTAAATGTTTTAACTTCTTGAACTTACCGCTGTTCCATCGTGGATTATGTGAAGGCGTTCAGTTTGCTGTTTTAGAATTTAGCTTTATAAAAAAAAAATAGTGACGGTAAAACGTTTGTGTTCAACTTTACCTTAACACATAACGACAATAGCAAAACCTAACCACTTGAAAATCAAAAAGGTTTGGATGAAGAAAATAATTTTAATATGACGTTTTGTGTTTTTGGAATAAACAGCAAGCTATTTTCCACCGTCCCTAATATTTAATTACTGACCAGAGAGAATAAAGCCACATGATTAGCTGTCACTCGTTTATGATATAAATAATTTATAGAGACGATGAACTAGAAATGTGCGATCATTATTTATTCTCCAACAGTGAGGAGTTTCTTTAATGAAAAATAAAACGGTTTTTAGGCCAAGTCAAACTTTCCTCAGTCATGGTTGCACTTTAAATTATATAAAAATACGTTTTTTTAGGATGTTTTTTTAAAAGATAAGTTGTGAAGCAACTGTTGAAATTTTATGAGAAACATAAATCAAATTTAAATATTTAATGTGCTGGATAAGAAGAGTCTCCGATTTACGAAAGAAAATTTATGTAAAACTTAACATGTAATGATATTTGTAATATCAGTTAAAACAGTACTGGCAAACTAATAAGAAAAGAAAGTACCGAAGTGATAGTGAAAAAAGGGTTGAAACACATGTGTTCTAAATGATGTATCATGAAGTAAATGAATGTGTTGAATAAAACAGATAAATATAATATTAATATTGAATAATTAAAATCCGTATAAATAAAACAGTCTAATCGTATGAGTGATATAAGGGTTCATATGAGTTATTTGGACAGGCTCAAGAACTGATGAAACATTAAATTAAAAGTGTGGGTCAAATTGCAGGATAAAACTAGAATTAGAAGAAAGAGATTGACTGCCGATTCAAGACACCAGTGGGTCATATAAAGAGGTGATTCCATATTTTAGGATCTATTTAAACCATTCGGAATCAAGGAAATTGTAACTGATATGATGAAAAATGTCGGACATTGATCACTGTTTTTTAATACATATGACATTGTAACTGTTTGTCATTCACAATCTGGTGATAGTCAAGAAGTCTTTTGAAGATAATCAAAGTATGAACGCTTATCAGTTCTGAAAACCTGGATTCGATATCCATGGTAGGTCACAGCAACAACAGAAAATAATTTCATATAGTGTGTAATTGTTTGTAATTAATAGAGTACAGTTAATTATTTATATTCTTTAAGTATTTAACTGTATAATTTTAATTTTTAATAACCTTTAGATTAATATCAGATAATGTTTTATGGAATTCAATTATTCTTCACTAATTGCATAAAACATTTAAACTGTGTTGTCCTCTACCCTTTACGGCCTGGCATGGCCAGGTGGGTTAAGGCGTCCGACTCGTACTCTGAGGGTCGCGAGTTCGTCGCGAGTTCGAAACCCGCTCGCACCAAACATGCTCGCTCTTTCAGCCATGGAGACGTGATAATGTGACGATCAATCCCACTATTTGTTGGTGAAACAGAAGCCCAAGAGTTGGAGGTAGGTGGTGATGATTAGCTGCCTTTCCTCTTGTCTTACACTGCTAAATTAGGGACGGCTAGCGCAGATAGCCATCGAGTAGCTTTGCGCGAAATTCAAAAACAAACAAACCTCTACCCTTTAATACAATACTCACTGTGACCCTATAAATTTCCAATACTTCTCAAGACACTAAAATCTGGAAATGACAATTCATTAAGTTGTTACAATTTTTTTTTAAATTACATGAGATAAAATAGTATACACGATATATTGTATTGTTAAATATAAACACACATGCCAAGTGACACGTGGTAGGCAAGTAATCATGTGTTCCCTGTTGGTGTCTACCTTCATGTCAGTTCTCTGTGGTAGTTTTTATTCAGTTGTCTGGTGATGTGAAGAGTTTCTGAGCTTGAAACATTTTAGCGACCCTTCTGTGTGAATTCTTGTACGTCGTGAGAGGACGTCCCAGGTAAGGTTCCGTTCTTTCTGTTTACCTCTTTTGGGATCTAAACATACATCCACGTGACTGTTGTGCGTGGTGACAAGTGAAAGGGAGAAGAGGAACATGGTGGTTGAAAAGTCAATCTCTAACACACCACTTTGGTCAGAAATTCCTGTAGACGAGCGGCCTTGGGGTTCTCCACAAGAGTGCATCGGCTGGTCAACCAAGTACCAGTGTTGGATGTTCTAAATAGGTGTTGCGAACATTGTATCTGATGTATGGGAATAGTGCTCACGAAACCCTGGAGTTGCTGCAGTGCCTTTGTTTGGCATTGCACTGTGTCCCCTCGTAGGATTCTATGGTGGGTGAGGTCAGTAGGCACTAAAATAAATTTGTTATTAATGAGCCTCCAAATAAGAACTTAAATAAAATAGTGAAATACAGTTCATAAGTAAAGAACCACATCGTGAAGATACTGAGCAATAATCTTTAACATGTGTAACACCTGTACCTCATTTTCTTATATTACATTCTATTTCAGACAATCCTTTACGGCAAAAGTCTTCTTTCTTTATTTAGAAGGGACTAGAGGTTCTTGCTGGCACTCCAAAGTCAGTCACAAAGCTTTGCTATGGAGACATATGTTAGAAATATCCACATCTAAACACAGTGAACTCGTGTTTCATTCAAAAGCGATTAGGGATATACCCATTTAGGTTATGCCTCATGCTACTTTGAATTCGTCATGAGGAGTTATTGTTAAGAGGAGTTTAAAGAACATCCCCGAGTCGGTGATGCTTGCTTGTTTCTCCGCCCAAGGAGTTTTCTACAGTAAGGCGTATCTCCACTCGCAAAGACCGAATTATTATGCCGATCAATGTCCTCATTTTAACATTTACATTCACCGCATCCACCTGTCACCAACCAGGCAGGTTGTTTTAATTGCAAGGTTCCGTCATACATTCCAAACCATCTCAGATGTTTCTAGTGTCAACGGTTCGGTCACTCGAAGACATTATGTCGTTTTTCTTGACGAGTTAAAACATCATTTACCCTGAGGTACAAAAGTTTCTGTCCACCACTTCATGTTGGACAAATGCTGCTGTACTTCGTTCCACTAGTACAGTGGGAGTGCAGACGGATCTTTCTGTGCCTCTAAAGGAATCGTTCTCAAACTACATGAAAATTCGCTTGACTTCAATGGTTAAAAAAGTTGATGAATCAATGTCAATACCCATATCTTTCCCTGGAATTCATTCCAGCAAACCTCAAGATACACTTCTTTTGGTTCTGGGTACGGGCATTTCCTGGGGAACGTTCTTCTTCCGGCCCAAGATACAAAACGATGATTGGTTCACGTTCTCCATCGTTAGAATCCTTTTGCAGCAACAAAGACACATGGCAAGATCCATAGATGTCAATATACTTCCCTTCAATAAAAAATTAAGAAATAAACGTGGTCATAAACGGAATGGCTTTCCACCCAATTCATCTAAACATAAATAAAAGGGCGGACTTGATGCAATGGAACAATCAAAGTTTATGTTCTAATCTGGATGACATATAAGCATTGATTGCTTCCTACCATCCTGTAAAATTTACTTTACAGGAAACAATTCTGAATTCTACCGATATAGACACCTTTCGGCAGTTTTCTTTGTACAGAAATGACAGGTTTTGTGATGGAGGAGTGGAGAGAATGGTAGCATTGTTGGTTGATCAGCATGTGCCCACTCTGTCTTTGTCACTTGACATACACTTGTAGTTCGTAGATATCCGTGTTTTCTTGGGTCGAACCATCACTCTTTGTTCTCTCTACCTGTTGTCTGGAAGGACCTATGGTTAATCAGAAGTTGATGTTTTCACTGAATAGTTTCCGTCTCCTCTTTAATCCTCGTGGAATTAAATGGAAAAAATCCCCTCAGGCGAACTTCTCATATTGATGGTAGGGGTAGATTTATAGAGCGTATGCTCTCAGATCACAATCTTTCTTTTTTCAATACTGGTTCTTATACTTATTTTAATGCACCAAGTCAGTCCATTACTGCTATTGATCTCACAATTTGTTCCCGTTCACTATTCCCCACCTTATCATTTTCCTATAATTTTGAGAAGACTGGCTGTGGTCGATGCCACACGACCAGCGAGCGACACGGGAACCTGGATCATACCAATCTGCCTTCTTTCACTGCTTTCGCAGAACTTGATCCTGACATTGTGTGTAAGCCATCAAAGGACGACTGCTTAGCAGTAGTGACTGATTGTATTATACAGGCAGCTGCTCAATGTATTCCTAAAACCTCTTCATGTTTTCCACGATATCCTCGTCGGAGGAGGAATCCTGCCTGCTACATGCTATTCAGCTGTATAGTTTTTATTGTAATTGTAAGAAAACAGATTAAAATACTGGAAAGGAAATTTTATGAAACTTAGGACTCATCTCTGGGAGTGGTAACCAGGTGGTCACGTAAAGTAAAGCCTGAAATTAACATATCCTTCGAAAGTGTAAAACATTTTCAAAATGTCTGGTGTTACAGTTTCTCACAAATAATTTAAGTGACTTCCTCATTCACTTTCTTTAGTGGTTTTTTTTTGTTATTGCAAATATTTCTTTAATTCTACCAAAAGTTAGGTCTCTAAAGAGATTTTTCACTTAAGTAGCAAATTGCTCTAAGACGAATAACTTTTGTGAGAAATCCATTTTTTTGTCATTTAGTTACCACAAAATTCATTTCTTTCAGAATATAATAAAAACAACTAATGTTTATACTCGTTTTGTCTCGTGTGTTGCGTCACTCTTCTTGTACCATGACTTGTTCTGTTCTTCTTATTTCAAGACACTTGACATCATGTTGTTGTTCTTTACATGATGATTTAAAAATTAGTTGAAATTTGTGTTTAACTTAAGGCTGTGATATCCAAAACCTTTCTTAATCAATAAATTCTGAGCTAATGTCACCCAAAATAAAAATATCTTCACCATTTCTCCAGGAATCGTACTTTAGTCATTCTCACCTTTTCCAAGGATTTCGAAAATACTCTAGGATAAACTGTTCTAGTAAAGTAACTTCAACATTGACTATCACAAAATCTACTGTAGCCTTATTAAGTGAGTTGTGGTGCTTTGGTTTAGTTCTGTTTTGTGCAGAAAGTCCGTGTTTATTTTGTGGAACTGACGTTAGTAGCGCAAACGTGATTTCTCATTTGCAAGTCGTTAAATTTTGTTACGTTTTACTATTGTCGTTAATTGTTTAAGTATTGTTGAACACAAACGTTTTACTTATTATTTCTTAAATTGATGAAACTAGATTCTATAACAGCTATACCAATGTCTTCAAATAGTTCCCTATGGGACAATAATATCTGGGATTTTACTACAGACAGACCAATCTGGTTTTGTTCGTATAACAAACAAACAAAGTATTCAGATATGTATACCGTTCTGTGATATCGGAGAAATGAAACACTCTATCTTTCAACTTTATTAATATGAAACAACAAACTCTTCAGAACCAGTGTATATTAGAAATAGCATCACGTGATTTAGACAGGTTTGTTAGAAAGTTAAAAACCTAGATAACCTTAATTGTTTATAGTATATGTGGTTATCGTTTGATTTTATTTATTTTACTTAGTTTTTAGTTTTAAAGAAATAATGTTAACACCTTTACTTTGAATGCATGTCGATTCATCAATTGTTTATTGATTTTAACTAAAATCTGGGAGCTTATAGTTCGGAGCAAGTTAACCAGAAGGCAAGTAATTACCAAATTATCTGTAAGAGCTATCTAATATTTACTATTTAAGTATAAGTGTTTTAAACTGCTTGCCGATCTCCTATCGTACACTCATGTGATTATTTCAAGTATTCTAAAGTATTTTTGTAGGTAACTACTTAGTTTATAAGAGACTTTAAATTCTTTTAGTTCGGTGAGAAACTGATAACATCGAGAACTTACAATGTTATATTTCAGGTTTATATCCATCGTGTTGTCTCAAAAAAACATTGTCAGCTACGTGCTTAATAACAACCAAATACGTAAATTAATTCTATTATATACGTTTATTGATAATGAAATTATACGTGAAAACTCTTGTATACTCAGAGTTATTCGCTTTCTCTTTTACCAAAGCTGTCCAAAACCAAATCCACGTTCAAAACGAGATTGAGCACGAGTAACACAACAATAGGTAGGAAGAACATCACAGCAAGTATACGACGCCATCTCGGCAAGTCCCTACAGCTTCTCTCACGAAAGAAAAATCACATCATTAGAAAACAAATCACTGATAATATTTTAAATGACTTTTGTCGTCACTATTTATATATTTGGGAAGCCTAATTAATAAACATTATGTTTATAGAACTTTTAATATTATGTCATTGCAAAGTTTAACCAATGATGTAGCAAAAGACGTCAGAAACTATAATTATATTTAATAGCTACGTTAATTTGTTTACTTTCTCAATAAAACCTCCTACTATTAATTTCTAAACCAATCTACTTTCTTGTTTTCAGAATAGTATCTTATGTAAAATTTCAGTCATATATTTTAAGATAATGCTATTCGTCAAGTTAAAATATAACACTATGATTACGTGTATAAAAATCTACTTTCCATTGCTTCACCAAAGGTACATAAAAATCCTCTACACAAACGTCTTAAAGTAATCTTCTGTTGGCTAGCTAGCCCACTAAATACCGCATTTTGCGCATTGTAAGACGACACATCGTGAAAGACGTACACTAATTTTCGAAAAACATTTCTAAGAAAATAAAAGATTTTCTCAGCAACCAACAATTAATTTTTAAAATGCGTATTACATTGTATGAAATACGGTATATTGTTCTCACAGCAGTGGATTGTATGTTATAACAAACATGACCACAACATCTGATGAATCATCTAACAACTGTCGAATTTAAAATGTAATATCCCTCACTTTTAGTTTTGTATTCAGTTGTAAGAACAAACGTAATTTCAATTAAAATACTAACTTTAAATGTGATAAGGGCAAGTTTTATAAAAAAGCACTGTTGTGTCACCTTGTGTTGCTGTTTATTACATGAAGTGATTTTGAAATAATTTTAAATTTTCTCTTTAAATTAAATTAGTGTAAAATATTTATTCCTCAACAGAAGTATATTATTTTTTACATTCCCTCACGGGAAACACAGTCAAGTTCGAATTTTTATATACATATTGTTATAAACTATTTTACTTTTATTAAATATTATGTAACAGACCTCCATTAATAACAAACAAGAAATAAACATTGTAATAAGTTCTAAACAATAAAGACAAACGTAACTTATAATTGATATTTCTATCATAACGTTTAAACTGTTTATATGAATTAAGTCTTGAAGAATTTAGAATCTTACCTGGAGTTGCTTCCAACAGTGTTGTAAACAACAAAAGTATAATAATTGAACTTGTCTTCATTTCTCCGAGCTGTTTTAAAATCAGTATTGATGTAGTTAGTGAAATGTTACTTTGAACGAAGCCTAAAATAAAACCTGAAAACTCAGTACAACTCATGAATTATATATCTTATTAGCTACAGAAATATCAGAACACAGGTACTTTTTATGCACGGAAGTAGAAAGTTACAGTAAAACGAGGTTCTCGATCTATCACAGGGACACTAAAACCATTATAATTACCGCACGACATGTAATGTATGATTTTTCAAAGACAAAACATTTTCTAAATACCTATGAAACACACAATTTATTTTATATTGAAAATTTTCTCATCCTTCATGTTTCTCTTAATTTAATAAAGACAATTTATATTTAAAAAACAAGAACAAGACCCGACCGATCAACCAAAACACACAGAAAATAAGTTTAACAATAGATAGAAAAACGTTAAAGTTACCATGTGTGTAACGAAATGTCGACTTGTAAATTAAAAACAAAATATTAGTTTCTGACCACAAGATAATAAGAATTATTTAATCAAATACTTAAGATATATACATAGTATAATATTCATTATAATTATTATTATAAAGAAATATTGTCAAACAAGATATAAATATCATATTATCAAGGGCTGCTAAATTACTAGGAACTTCCACTACGTTTTACTGGAGTGTAAATATACAATTAGACTACGATCCTGATACTCAACTATTATAGTTGTATTTTTAATGACATGCACAGTTCTGAGAACATCACAACCAATCAGGATGATTCCAATAACAGCTGACGTCAAGAATCAAATTACAGTATTATAGACCATAGAGACATGCAGAGACAGACACTGAGCCAGTATAAAACTGTAAGAGATTATTTGTTATTTACATGTAAAACATTTCCGTTAACGTGGCTCATGTAATGGTGGAATAGCCTTAAAACTGTAAGTGTAAATGTAGTTGCGTGATTTGGGTGGAATGGATATTACCATGTAAATAGTGAAAAACTGTTTGAACCCCCGCACACACAATTTATATATAATGGATGTATACAAATAGTTTATATTTCAATAAATCGTGTGGGACACACATAGAACAAACAAGCCTCGATGTGCGATATTATAGCCAATACTTTGATATTTTAACATTAGAATGCACCCCAAAGGTGTCTATATAGACATTTCTTTTATTTTACTAAAGGTATACAAACTGCAAGGGTGATTTTTCTACTCTAAATCATGTAGACACTCTGTTTTTTCTTTGTTTCACTATTAAATTTCCCACAAATCTCTATGAGAATTATCTACGCTATCCATTTCTAATTTAGCTGTATGAGATCAGAAGGAAGGCAGATAGCCATCACTATCCACCGCCAACTCTTGGTTACTTTTTATTTACAAATTGTGGGATTAACCGTCACTTATAACGCATCTACGGCTGAAAGGCCCAGCAAATTTTATGGGACGAGGATTCGAACACGCGACTCATAATTCGAGTCGAGCTCGCTAATCACCTGGCCATAAGGGGCGGTATACATTTACTTAGTTCAGTGAGACGACATACTCCTGTTTTGTAAAGCTCTACATTTTCAAACAGCTGAAACTCTTACCTGATTATTTGCTATGGTTAATATGTCGTCGTTTTTACTTGTACAGATTAAGAATGTTTGTAGTAAGTTAATAAAGCAGATGTGTTTTCTGTGGTTAATCACTACACTGTAACACTGCTATTCATTTTTCGTCATCAGATACATAAAATAAAATACTAAACGACTTCCTATACATTACAATTTAGATTTCGTTTATAGTTCCAACTTTTAGAGAATTCAACTGTATACGATGCTAAATATAATTATACCAGAAAAACATATCGTTATACCACAGTGTAAGAATATATTTTGTATATAACAAATGGTCCATAAAAATACTGTAGATACTTCTGTATGAGAAACGTTTAATAAAATACCAAATGACTTACTGTACTTGTTTGTTCTGGAATTCAGCACAAAGTTATACAATGGGCTATCTGGGCTCTGCTCACAATGGGTATCGAAACCCGGTTTTTAACGGTGCTTCCTATACTTTAACACGTTGTTTCTGTTTCATGCTTTAGCGTTAACACAATTACAGATAAGATGCTAAATGATCAAACCAAGAAACTAGTTGTCCGTATAATAATAACAGTGTACCCAGACAACCAACTGTCAAACATAACACTCTCTTTAGTTCAGTAAATGAAAACTTACTCATCTTTTAAGATTTACTATTTCACACTTATTTATGAGTAGTGTATTTTGTAATCTAATATATGTCCGTGTAAAATTTAAAAAGCTATAGTAACCAACTCAAATTAAACATTAATTTTTATATAATAATGGTCTTCACACGAGTTTAGGTAAATGTTTTTTTATATATAAATAGATAACAGATTGACTTTACAACAATATTAAAATGACTTCTCATAATTTTACAACTGTATCAAATTTCAAATGAGTTAAAGTTATTCAATATATAATTGTATATTCTTTAATTTACCACGCTTATGTTACTTGTGTACAGGCAATTCAGTTACATAGTTTTTGTTGTAATTCGATGTGAACAAATTCTGTACTCAGATCCTGTGTACAGTTAAAAGAATTATATCACAGTTTTAAAAGCTGAAACGTCAATACTTTCTCACATATAGAGAAGTGACCGCTTCTACTGTTTTTTGTGTATTGTGCCCTCACAGCCTCCTCCAGGTTCTTTAGCTGTAAACACTAGATAGGAGGAACATCTCAGTGAACAAAACGTCTTGAACATATAATGTTATCTCGGCAAGTCCTAACAGGTAGATACACAGAAAAAAAGTGATATTGTTACGATAAAATTTGTTTAAAATAGTTTGTATTCATTTCTATTGGTCACTATTTATTTAGCTGAATGGCTTAGCCAATAAACGTCACGTTTAGTAAATTGTTAACATAAAAAACTACCTAGTTGCACACTGTATACCAAAGTAACATTTTAATATATTCGTTATATAATTGTTCAGTTATAAATCCCCTTCTCCCAACTGTGTATTGACTACTTACTGTTTCATTTATTATGTTTCTCTTACTTCTTAATTACCAAAGTCGAGGTTGTCTGTGTTTGTTAAAAAAATATTTACATGTCTTGAAATGTTCACCAGTTGCTCCAAGGACGAAATAGGTTATATGTTTAAATGAATTTAATACTGGCAGACTGCCAATAAGTGCAAGAGACCACAGTGAACAGAGAGATGATGAAACAATATGGTACAACCATATCTAGAGAGAAATGGCTACTTCTGTAAAATACCTGGATTGTAGATTCTGGTGGATATATTATTCACTATAATATTGTGAATTATGATTAATTTTTAATAAAATAAAAACATATGTGCATGTAAACACATTTAAGAATCTTCTACTTACTGTCCAAAATCTGTTCCTTCACCTGCAGAACACTTTATACAACACGAAGAGATTGTCTCCTGCTCTTTGTGTTTATACATCATTCGGTGTATAATAATTTATTCCTCATAATTTAATATTTTTCGAAAAACGTTAATTAATAAATAGTCATTTTCTGATGTTGCCATTTTGTTAGTTATTGGAAATCCCTAGGGTCACAGTATTGTTTTAAAGCGTAAAGGGCAGTACAATCACATAAGCTTTATGGAAGAGTGTGTGGTTTCTCATAGCAAAGCCACATCGGGCTATCTGCTGAGTTCACCGAGGAAATCGAACCCCTTATTTTAGCATTGTTAATCCGTAATAAGCCATTGTGGGATGAGTTGACCAGTGAACACAAGAATGTTATCCAAGGACAGACCCAATTCATCCACTGCTCCTGGATACGAAGGCCAAAAGGAACAATGACAGATCGTCTGTTACAAAAAGCACGGCCCACCGAGGAAGGAAAACACAACCCTAGGTTGGATGCTATGGTAAGGATCGAAATTTCGAAGCATTCTGTGAAGACAGTTTAAACGGCGGAGGTGTAAAGGATGTTCGTGAGACTATATGTACAAGCTCTGGACTAGGGAAGTGCGGAAGGCTCTGGTGCAGAGTCGATATCCCTGATAATGATTACGGTCCAACATGTTCAAGGCCGAGGTCCTGTCAGAGCCCTATATCAGTAACCTATAGTCTAGTTTTGATGAATAAGAACACGATATATCCTTAGGATTGAACAAGGATCCCCCCCACAAGTGGAGGAAACGAGAGCATTGAAGATGTTGAGTGCGCTTTTACATTTGACTCGTAGCTGCTTGATGTGTGGTATAAATATCAGCTTACGGTAAAAAATAAGTTCAAGAACTTGGTCTCACGGACCACGGGTATCACAGCTTCACCGATACGGAGTTCAGAATCGGGGTTAACACCACGTTCGCGGCAAAACTTAAAACTCTTTCACTTCAAGAAACAATTGAGGGCTGTCTGTAGCTGACCCTCAATATACCTCATGTTCGACGACAGACATGAGACGTGAAAGTCGTTGTCATAGAACTCTTTTGCAACAGTAACAGGGAGTTCTTCAGTGATGGTCTTAATATTTATACTGAGAAGTGTGACACTCAAAACGCAGCTCTGATGGACTCCAAGTTTTGTAGAAAAGAATGGGAAAGTGTCGAATCAACACGAACTTGGAATCTCCTCTTAAATTAAACAAAAAGTAACAATAGGCAACTGACCACATAACCCATGTATGTGAGGTCTTGCAAAATGCCATTCCTCTATGTACTGTAATGAGCCTTCTGAAGTTCAAAAAATGTTGATACAAGATGTTGTCATTAGAGAAAGACTTCTATGAATGACTTTTCCAGTCAAATCAGCTGGCTCAGGGTGGAGCGTTGTTGTTGTAACCTACACTGTTTGGGCGAGAGGAGGTTGTTTGATTCATAGAACAAAATAAGACGAGCATGACCCATCCTCTTTAAAGTCTAACAGAGACAGTTTGTTAAAACAAACGGATGGTAGTTTGAATGAATCTTGGGTTTAGAGAAACATAGGAAAATATCCTGGAGCCATACATGAGGAAAACATTATCCTGCCAGATCCGGTTAAAAACAATCAAAAGAATAGCAATGGAAGTAGGAGATAGATAGCGCAGCATCTCGTAGTGTACATCATCAGGTCCGACCGATGTACATCCTGCCATACTGATGAAGGGCTAGTTTGAATTCCGCCAGTGTAAAGGGGCAATTATTTATGTAGAAACAGTCAGCTCAAAGGGAAAGATGTGATCACTCTGCTCGAGTATTGATGGCTAAAAAGGTAGAGGATGAAGTAGAAGTGCTAGATACGTGGGAAAAGCTTTCAACTAGAGTATCGGAGATGCTCCGGGTATCAGCTACTTCCTGGCCATCAGAGAGCAAGATGGAAAGGAGAACAGAATTATATTGCCCACTGACCTTTCGAATCTTGTCCCATATGACTATGGAACTGGTTAAAGAAAAGTTACTGTTTATGTACTTAATCCAAGATTCTTCTCGTTTTGACGTCTTACCCTCCGAGCATGTGTACAGGTCTGCTAGAAAGCGATGCGGGTCAAGAGTGTGGGATACCAACGAAAAGTATCTCAGGCCCGTTTTTGAGCCTTCGTGCCATATGGCACGCAGGATTCCATCACCGACGAGGATATCGTGGAAGTTCTGGTTCTGACAAATGTTTTAAACTTTCGACGGGTATGTTAGTTTCAAGATATATTACATATTAATGATTTTGAAAGAGTACATTAAAAATGTAAGTTTTAATCTACTGAAAGAAAACAGTTTCACTCTGACAGTCGATAGTCTAAGCAATAACACATTGTTTTTCGAATTCTTAGGATGTCTTTCAAAAGTCCTTGTACATGGTCTTTCATTATGGTGTTTGATATTTGTGTACTGATGTGGAAAGGTTGGGAAGAAATGAAAAATTAATGTAATGCACAAAACTTTACATCAGTGGAAATCTTCTCTTACACATCATCTCAAGTCGGTGGTGGAAGAAGAGTGTAGACACATGTCCTTGTATTATTACCACAAATTATCAATGTCCCACAGTTGGATTAGAACCGGTATATTCTGGTATTTAGGACATTCATCTGACAGTCGTATGATACAAACATATAGTTGAATATGTTCATCTTTTTACCGTGTTGATGACATTATAATGTGGCGATCAGTTGACTAGTTGTTAAATAAAGCCTAAAAGTTAACGGTAGGTGATTTTTACAAGCTGCCTTCTCTCTATTCTAACACTTCAAAATTAGGGAGCTCAGCACGAGATTCAATAAAACGAAAAACAAAATTTTCAACAAGTCAGGCATGCTTATAGTTGGAATAATGATAGAAAGAAAAATAGTAATAAGAAATTTTGCGTTCTCGGTAATGTTTAAGCTACTTCAATAATAGAGTGAAAGTTGTGTGTCCGTTCTGTCCTCTATCTATCTTTCAAACACAATATTTGATAAAACCCTAATATTTTCCGACACTTTTACTTTACAAGTTGTTACATTTTAGAGATTAATAGAGTAATTAGAACACATAATAGATTATATTAAACATTTCAAAAGCAATTTCAAGTAAAATATTATACACGAAATTCCATATCATTAAGCGTAAATAGAAATAGCAAGTGACAAGTGATATATAATGTAAATTATGACTTTCTATAAATGAAGGAACGTAATTTACAGGTAATTGTAATACAAGATACAATCAGTTATTGAAACTATATCATTAGTAGGAAAAACTACTATCAAAGTTTAATTTTTGGTGAAAGTTAAATTTAGATGCTCATCATGGTTCATATTAAAATATTATTATATATTTCTGATATTCAAGAGCTACAGTAAATCAGATGGTGAACGAAAATATTTATACGGAATTTATTATCAATACAGAAACAAATAAAACTAATAATTTTGTTTGTCTGTTTCGATGTTTGTAACTGTACAATAGTCGATATTAACTGTGGCTACAATAGAAATTGAGCCATCAAGATTGTCTTGGGTTCAACGAAAGTAAACCTCAGAGAAAATATTGGCTTTCCAAGAAAAAGATGAATGTTTTTAAATTACTGTCATATATTCAGTATGGAAAATTATATTTTATAAATTATTAAGGATAAATACGATGGTAAAACATTTTTGACAAATGATTATGCTATAGTGAAAACTAATTAAACATGATTCTTTTCTTTGTTCATAAAAATAGGTAATTCATATTGGTAAAATTATATAAATATTTCTAATCTAGGGTGAAAACACATTACATAGAATTAAAAGTCCATTCTTTAAATTTATAATTTCCCAATTTCAATATCACGTTACTTTGTAAAATTTCTCTTTAATTTAATAAAATACATAATAAATCCATTTTATTAAGAATTTACATTACGTGAACAACCGGTTAACATGCCCAGAGTATGAGTCCTAAGTTTCATGAAATTCCCTTCCCAGTATTTGAACTTGTTTACCCTTAATTACGATAAAGACTATACAGCTGAATAGATTGTACATAAGTAACTTCAGCATGATTAATGTATGAACATACAACTATATATTAAATAATTGTAACTCAAATTACCCTTCGCATTATGAAAGTTTGGGTACGCTACAAGAATTACAGTTAAATCACACTCGTGCTTAATTCAAAACAACAACAACAAACAATCATGAAAGAAAACATGATATGTTGCAAACTACTTCGTCCTTGTCTTAATATCAGTTCGCGGCAAGATGACACTTTCCAGTGCAGTTCAAAAACAGTCTTCATCTGTTCAGTTTTCACTTTTCCTAAATTGTACTTTTCTTTTTATGGACAACAAAACACGAAGGTGTAAAAATTATCGAACTTTTAACACAAAATACTGAGATACGTTGAGTTGTAATTCTTATTTTCTCCTTGTATTAATTTGTTTTCTAATTATAGGTATAAGATAGGACATTTTTTCACATTCATGTCTGTCTACAACATAAGTTATTTTCCAGCTGATGTTAATAATTTATTTAGTAACTAGCGACATTTATTAGTAAAAGTTAACGACATGTAAATCAAAATTGTTTGGATGAAGACAAAATAAATTTGATATGACGTGTTTTGTTGATATAAGAAACACTAAAGCTATTTTCTACCGTCCCTAATATTTAATTACTGACCACAGGGAATAAAACCAGTCAGTATTGCCTTACCACCCATCTTTGACACTAAATCATTGACTGTCACTCTTGTATGGCATTACTTATTTATAGGGACGAGAAACTAGAAATGTAAGATAATTATTTGTTCTCTTGCAGTGGAGTGTTTCTTTTACTTAAAAAAAAAAAGGGTTCTCAGACCAAGTCAAACTTCCACCTTAAATTATATAAAAAACGTTTATTTCAGGATGTTTCTTTTACTATAAGTTATAAAACACCTGTTGAAATTTTATTAGAAATATAAAACTAATTTAAATATTTAATGCACTGTATATCAAGAGTCTCTGATTTGTGATTTATGAAATAAAATATATGTAAAACTGAAAATATAATGATATTTTTTTATATGAAAAATGTAGAAGACATTCGATATGATGAAAACAGTACTGGCAAACTGCCAAGAAATGAATGTACAGGAGTGATAGTGAAAAGTCAAGGGTTGAAACACGTGTGTTCTAAATGAAACAGTCAGGAGGTAAAACAATGTATTGTAGAAAACAGATTTAAATATTTATATTGAATAATTAAAATAAGGATAAATGAAACAGTCGAATCGTATGAGTGAGATTAGCGTTTATATGCATTATTTGCACTAACGTAAAAACTGATGAAACATTTATATAAAAGTGTTGTTGAAACTGTAGGATAAAAATTAAAATTAGAAGAAAGAAATGCTTAGTTTACACGTTGAACTGCGATTCAAGACCGCAGTGGGTCATATAAAAAGGTGCTGTACAGCAAACCATTTTATAGAGCTATCACTGATTCAATTTATTAAGACCAATTTAATCCTCTAGGAATTAACGAAACTGTAACTGATATTATAAAAATGTCGGAGAACGTCACTCTTCCCTAATACATATATCATTGTACTGTTTGTCATTCACAATCTCGTGACAGTCAAGAAGAATTTTGAAGACAATGAAAGTGTGAGCACATTTCAGTTCTAAAATTCTGGATTTGATATCGATAATCAGCACAGAAACAACAAAAATTAGTTTTATAAAGTATGTAAATTGTTTGTAATTAATACAGTACACTTAATTATTTATATTCCTTAAGTATTTAACGGTATAATTGTAGTTTTCAGTAACCTTTAAATTAATATGAGACAATGATATATGAAATTTAATTCTGCTTCAATATTTGCATAAAGCTTTTTACTGTGCTGTTCTCTACCTTTTAAAACAATACCTACCATGAGTCTAGTAATTTCCAATACTTCCCTGTAGTGTAAAATCAGGAATTCACTATTTATTTAGTTGTTACAAAAAATTAAATTATATGAAATAAAATATTATACACGAATTACTGTATTATTAAATATAAACACACATAGTAAGTGACTCGTGATAGGCAAGTAATCATCTGTTTCGTGACGGTGTCTACCTTAATGTCACTTACTTGGGGTATTTTTATTCAGTTGTCTGGTTATATGAAGAGTTTCTGAGGTTGAAACATTTCACTGACCCCTCGGTGTAGATTCCTGTACGTGATGAGGGGGCTTCTCAGGATAGGTTCTGTTTTTTCAGTTTACCTCATCTGAGATCCAAACATCCACCCACGTATTTGTTGTGCGTTGTGACACGTGAAATGGAGGAATGAATCCTGGTTGTTGAAGGGTCAAACACCACTTTGGCCTGGAATTCTTGTAGACCGGCGACCTTGGGGTGGCTCTTCTAGTGTCAATCGGTTGCTCCATTTGAGGTAGGGTCAACCAAGTACAAGTGTTGGATGTTCTCAACAGATGTGTACATGGTATCAAACACTGGTATTTGGGAAAAGTGCTCACGAAACCTTGGCGTTGCTGCAGTGTCCTTATTTGGCATTGTACTGTGTCTCCTCGTATAAGTCCACGGAGGGTGGGATCAGTGAGCACTGAATAATATTTTTAATAAAGGATCCTCCAAATAAAACTTAAATAAATTAGTGAAAAAAGTCCATATGTAAACTACCACCTCTTGAACATTCTGAGTAGCAATCTTCAACATCTTCAACACCTGTAACTCATTTTCTTATATTACTTTCTCTTTCAGATAAACCTTAAGGGCAAATGCCTCCGTTTTGTATTCAGAAGGGACTAGAAGGACTTACTGCCTCTCCAAAGTCAGTCAGAAAGTTTCGCTCTGGTGAGATATTGGTGGAAACTTTCACATCTAAACATAGTGAATTCTTACACTGAAAGGCGATTAGGGATATAGGTATTGAGGTTGGCTCTCACCTTTCCTACTTTCATTCTGGCCCTGAATGGTTGGAAGAAAAAAGTGCAGCGTTTCAAAACAATTTAAAACATTACTTTCCCTCAGGCTCGAAAGTTACTGTCCACCACTTTATCTCGGACGTACAGTGGGAGAGCAGACGGATCTCTCTGTGCTTCCAAAATAATGGTTCTCAAATCATATGATTAGTGATTTGACCTCCATAGTTAACAAAGTTAATGAATGAACGTCAATATCCGTCTCTGTCCCTAACATTCATTCCAGTAAAACACTTTTGCTTCGGTTCCCGGTACAGGTATGACATCGGGTACGTCTTCTTATCCCACCTCAAGATGCAAAACGATCATTCGTTTGTCCTCAGTCGCTGGAATCCTCTTCCAACAACAAAGTCCTGCCCAATTTACCCAGGATATGAGGTCGAGAAATCTCCGTTGAATAAAGAAAATAAAGAAAAAGATGTGGCCGTAAAAAGAAGGACTCTCCACTCAATTTGCCTACACGTAAATAAAAATGGCCATCTTGGTGCAATGGAACTGTCGAGGTTTACGTTCTAATCTGGATGACATCAAAGCACTGATTTCTTCGTACCATCTTTTTGTCTTTTCTTACAGGAATCATTTTTAAAACCTGCCGATACTGTCACCTTTCGGCAGTTTTCTTTGTTCAGAAATGGCAGGTTGTCTGATGGACGAGTGCATGGAGGGGCGGCACTGTTGGTTGATCAGCATGTCACCATCCTGTCTATGTCACACTTTTGGATGCTGGATGACTACGGCCATCCGTATGCTTTCCGATCACAACATTTCTCTTTTCAGTAGTAATACTAGCAGGACAGTGTACAAGAAAAGTGAAACAATACACATCACACAACGAGTTTAAACATTAGTTATTGTGTTATTATATTCTAAAGGAATTGAATTTGAAGGCAACAAACTGATACCAAAAAGTGGTTTCAAACCAAAGTTTTTGGTGTTGAAGAAATTTGTTCCTTGGATAAAAAATATCTTTAAAGTCCTGAATTTGGGTTGAAGGAAAGAAATGTTTTAAATAAAAAGAAAAACTTTAAAATCAAACACTGAACAAAGAGAAGGAAGATTATCAGTGAAAACTGTTATACCAGACACTTTAAACTGATGTAAAGAAATTAGTGTCTCAACGATTTGTTGTACAAAAACAATATCAAATTTTGATTTTAAATAAGAAAAAAAAAGTGTATGAAATGTTACTTGTGACAGTTTTAATAATATTAGAAACAATTAATCTGTTGTTCTCAGAAGCCATATTTTCAAAAAATGTATTCATCAGTAGATCGCTATAGTTTCGCCATCTTGTAAGCAAAATGAATCAAATTTGATATATTCTTTTTAAATTCATAGATTAATTTGACGTATATAATAATTAATAATTTTTTTATTCAAAATTTTTAATAAAACTCGGACTTAAACGTAAGTTTATTATTGAACCATTAAAATAACTAAATTCCTCAACATTCTACCCAAACATTTTCACTGTCCAATGGTACTGGTAGTTTGGTATAAAATATTTCCCAAGATTTATCTGATATTCAATATTCTATTTGTATCTGAAAATTAGCTTGGATATACGTTATATTCCATACTTCTGGCAGATATCAATGTTAGATATTGATGACGTCGTGATCTATAGATTCTTTTACTTGTTGATGTTATTCATAAATGAATGAAATATTTGTTATATTTGTTCACTTATCAGTTAGTTTGCAAATTCAGCTAATAAAAACTTATTTATTCTAATAAAATTAAGTACAGACCAAAAGGCTTCGTTAAGTATAAAAGAAAATGCAAAGCTTAACCCTGTTAAACTCCATATAATACAATACTATCAGCTACAAAACTCTATGTTATGCTGTCTGCCATATCGGGACATAAGGTTCAGTTTATAATTAATAATATAACGTTCATAGACACTTGACGTAACTTTCGGACTTCCTTCTTTTTGGATTTCTTAGGATATTTCTGAAAAGTCCTTGTACACGGATTGATGGTGTTTGATAATTATTGACAGATATGGTTCGGTCGAGGACTAGAGATTTAATATAAGGCAAAAAACCTTCCTTCAATGGAAATTTTCTCAGACCCATCACATATAATTTTGTCGGGGATGGAAGAATAGTCTACACACTTTTCCTTGCATTATTACCACAGGTTATGAATGTCCCATAGTTGGACTAGACCAAGTACATTCAGTTAGTTAGGACGGTAGGTGGTTTTTACAAGCTGTCTTTTCTTGAGTCTAAGACTTCAAAATTAGGGACGGCTAGCTTCGTACGAAATTAAATAAGGATAAAAACATATTGGTGAGCTAAGACTCGTACAGATAGTATAATTATAATTACACTATCTGTAAGAGTTTATATAATTACAGAAACAAAAACATAATTAAAAATTTAACATTTTCTATATTGTTTAAGGTTTTTTAATAATCGAGTGAAGCTTCACTTTATGTGCTGCCCTCTGCTTTAAAAAACAACAATTTTTGATGTTACCGTAAGAAGTTTCGACGCTTCAAGTAAAAGTCTAATAAAACATTTCAAAATCAATTAAAAGCAAAATATTATACACCGAAGTTTTTATCATTAAGTGTAAAAAGAAACAGCAAGTGATATGAGACGTGTAAGGTAAATTATCGCATTAACGCGTAAGTAAGACAGGATTCAATCAGTTATTAAACTAAATTATTAGTAGCAACAAAAAGTATTATAAAAGTTTTATATTTAGTAAATGTTAAACTTAGATGCTCGTCATGGTTCATATTATAAATATTATTGTATATTTCTGATATTCAAGATCTACAGTAAATCAGTTGGTGAACAAAAATATTTATACCGAATTTATTATCAATACAGTTAAAAATAAAACAAATAAATCTATTTCTTCAGTTTTAATTTTGTAGCTGTACGACAGTCTACTTCTATATGGCAAGAATAGAAAGTGAACCCCGTAATTTAGAATTACAAACTCTCAAAGTGCCAGGGACTGAACGAAAAGAAACATTAGAAAAACATTGTCTTTCCAAGAATAAGATGGATGTTTTTAAATTACCGAGATATATTCAATATAAAAAAATTATATTTTGTAAGGTATTAAGTTAAATACCGAAATAAAACATTTTCAATAGATTATTGTTTTATAGTTAAAATTATTTAAACATCATTCTTTTCTTTCTTCATGAAGTTAAGGTAAAGCAGTGCCATCTATTGGAATAATAGTATAAAGCTTTCTAGTTTAGAGTAAAATCACAGCATATTAAATGAAAAGTTCATTTTTATATCAATAATTTCCCAATTTCAGTTACATTCTAACATTTTCTGTGACTTTAATAAAATGCTTATTAAATACATTTTATTTGCGTTTTACGTATCCAACTTGTTAACAGAGTATAAGTCCTAAGTTAAAAAAAAATTCCCTTCCCAGATTTTAAATTTGTTCACCCTTAATTACAATAAAGACTATACAGCTGAATATATTGTACGCAAGTAACGTAAACATGATTAATAGAAGAACATACAATTATATATTGAATAACTTTAACACAAAATTACCATTCGCAGTATGAAAGTTTGGGTACGCTATAAGAATGATAGTCAAATTCCACTTTTTGGTTAGATAAGAGTATTCCAAAAGTGGTGGAAGACAATGTCAGAGAAACAGCTATGATGAGTATACTGATTTGTGGACTATGATAATTAGAAGCAGATATTTTGTTTCGGTCGAAGATAATAGACAGTGTGGAGAAAAGTTTTAAATGTTATTATATGTATACTTGTTTTTATCTCACTAAAATTTAAATGTAAAACGCATTGCCTGTTACGATGTCAACTACAAAAATACATTACGATAGTCAATGATACGTTCAACAGTATTCAGGCGAGGTATTTTATACTGAAGTAGCCATTTTTCTCCACGTAATGTTTCAACACGTTATTCACTGTAGATTATTGGCAGTCTGTCAGTGTTACCTTCATCGTCGGCCCGTCATGGCCAAATGTGTTGAGGCGTTCGACTCGTAATCCGAGTGTCGCGGCTTCGAATCCCGGTCACACCAAATATGCTCCCCCTTTCAGACGTGGGGGCGGTATAATGTGACGGTCAATCCCACTATTTGTTCGTAAAAGAGTAGCCCAAGAGTTGGCGGTGGGTGATGATGACTAGCTGTCTTCCCTCTAATCTTACACTGCTAAATTAAGGGCGACTAGCACAGATAGCCCTCGAGTAGCTTTGTGCGAAATTCAAACAAACAAACCTTCATCGTTTCAAATATATTCTGTACTTTATATATTACAATTATCTTTTATTTTTTTATTTCAGTTTTATGTACTTTTTTCCTTTTAACAATTTTTGCATAACCGAGACTCTCCAAATTCTGAACAATGAAAATGGAAACCTGTTTTACATTTTTCGTCAGTTCATGAAATAAAACATGATAACTTATCAACTACTTCGCCTGAGTCTTGATAGCAGTTTGTGGCAAGATGACACTTTCCAGTACAGTGAAAAGACATTCTACATCTGTAGAGTTTTCACTTTATCCTAAATTGTAATTTACTTTTTATGGACAAGAGAACAAGAATATATAAAAAATTATCGAACTCTCATCACAAGGTACTAAGGTGTTTAAATTGTTTTGGATAATAGATAAGAGTCAGGGTATTTTACAAATTGATGTTTCTCTATGACATAAGTTATACTCCAGCTAATTTTAATAATTTATGCAGTAACTAGTGACATTTTCTAAGCAATATGCCACAACAGTATTTATGTTTTAACTCTGATAGTTGCTGGAATAGAACATTACTTCGTGAATGTGATATCAATTTTCCTTGTTGTCCGAGGGAACATGACTTTACCGTGTACAATGGTGTTTTCTTCTATTGTAACTATAAGGAATATGTTATTCTTGTTCCCTGGGTACCTACGTTACGTTTAAATCAAATAGGATACCATAATTACTTGATAACCAAATTTAGAAAATAAAGTTTAGAGATGTATTTAAAATTTAATGAAATAAATTTCATTACCAGTTACAAACTTTAAAGCAGCGTCACCTAGTGTAATAATGTAATAAGTAGAATATGATTCCTTTTTTGTAATCAAGTATTTTTCTGTTTTCGCTGTTGCTGTCCTTTCTAATATTTTCGTTCCCATTTAATAAATAGTTATTATTGAAACCTTTTACTAGAAGTTGATTGATTAGAATCTTTTGTTTGGTTTAACCGAGGTTGAGGTCAAAAATGAAACGCAAAAATCTTGAACCGGTGTCTATTCTAAATAAACGTGTTTAACATTATATTTTTATGACTGAGTAAAATAAATAAAACGAATGTATAACTATATATGTTACATACAAATAAGGTTATCGTGGTTTCTAACATTAAAACTAAAAGGTTTAAATGATGTGATATTTCTAATATTCACTGGTTCTGAAGACTTTCTAGTTTTATAACAATAAAGATGAACGAAATAATGTTTTCTTTCTCTGACATGACAGAACAGTATAAAGATCTGAAGATTTATTTGTCAAATTTGTCTGTCTTCTGCATTTACTAGGATATAATTACCCGATTTAAAAGTTCTATCTTCTTAAGCTTAGCGCTGTTCCATGGGGCTCCATGTTAAGGCGTTCAGTTAGCTGTTTAAGAATTTAACTTCATGAATTATAAAAAATAGTGACGGTAAAATGTTTATGTTCAACTTTACCTTAACACTTAACGACGAGAGCAAAACCTGACGACTTGGAAATCAAAAAGGTTTGAATGAATAAAATAATTTTAATATGACGTTTTGTGTTTTTGAAATTAACATTAAGCTATTTTCCACCGTCCCTTATTTTTAATTACTGACCACAGAGAATAAAGCCACTCGGTTGCACCTTACCATCCACCATGGACATTAAATGATTAGCTGTCACTCTTTTATGATATTAATAATTTATAGAGACGATGAACTAGAAATGTGCAATCATTATTTATTCTCCAACAGTGAGGAGTTTCTTTAATGAAAAATAAAACGTTTTTAGACCAAGTCAAACTTTTCTCAGGCCTGGTTGCACTTTAAATTATATAAAAATACGTTTTTTTCAGGATGTTTTTTTAAAAGATAAGTTGTGAAGCAACTGTTGAAATTTTATGAGAAACATAAATCAAATTTAAATATTTAATGTGCTGGATAAGAAGAGTCTCCGATTTACGAAATAAAAGTTATATAAAACTTAACATGTAATGATATTTGTAATATCAGTTGAAAACAGTACTGGCAAACTAATAAGAAAAGAAAGTACCGAAGTGATAGTGAAAAGCAAAGGGTTGAAACACATGTGTTCTAAATGATGTATCATGAAGAAAATGAATGTGTTGAATAAAACAGATAAATATAATATTAATATTGAATAATTAAAATCCGTATAAATAAAACAGTCTAATCGTATGAATGAGATAAGGGTTCATATCAGTTATTTGGACAGGCTCAAGAACTGATGAAACATTAAATTAAAAGTGTGGGTCAAATTGCAGGATAAAATTAGAATTAGAAGAAAGAGATTGACTGCCGATTCAAGACAACAGTGGGTCATATAAAGAGGTGATTCCATATTTTAGGATCTATTTAAACCATTCGGAATCAAGGAAATTGTAACTAATATGATGAAAAATGTCGGACAATGATCACTGTTTTCTAATACGTATGACGTTGTAACTGTTTGTCATTCACAATCTGGTGATAGTCAAGAAGTCTTTTGGGGATAATCAAAGTATGAACACTTATCAGTTTTGAAAACCTGGATTCGATATCCATGGTAGGTCGCAGCAACAACAAAAAATAATTTCATATAGTGTGTAATTAATAGAGTACAGTTAATTATTTATATTCTTTAAGTATTTAACTGTATAATTTTAGTTTTTAATATCCTTTAGATTAATATCAGATAATGTTTTATGGAATTCAATTATTCTTCAATACTTGCATAAAACATTTAAACTGTGTTGTCCTCTACCCTTTACGCCCGGCATAGCCAAATTGGTTAAGGCGTTCGACTCGTACTCTGAGGGTCGCGAGTTCGAATCCCGGTCGCACCAAATATGCTCGCCCTTTCAGCCGTGGGTGCGTTACAATGTGATGGTCAATCCCACTATTCGTTGTTAAAAGAGTAGCTAAAGAATCGGCGGTGAGTAGTGATGAAAAGCTGCCTTCCCTCGAGACTTACACTGCTAAATTAGGGACGGCTAGCGCAGATAGCCCTTGAGTAGCTATGCGCAAAATTCAAAACAAACAAACAAACAATTCTTTATGTCAGTTCCATGAAGTAGTGTTTATTCAGTTATATGCAGAGTTTCTGAGGTTGAAATATTTTAACGAGCTCTCAGTGTTTACCTCCTTTAGGATATAAACATGCATCCACGTGTTTGTTTTGCGTGGTTTCAATTGAAGGGGAGAAGACGATCCTGATGGTAGAAGGGTCAAACCCTAACACACCACTTTGGTCAGGAATTCCTGAAGACGGGTGGTCTTGGGATTCTCCCTTAGGGTGAATCGGCTGGTCCACTTGGGTTATGGTTAATCAAATACCAGAGTTGAATGTTCTAAATAGGTGTTGTGGACATTGTATCTGAAGCTGATGCTCATGAAACCATGGTGTTGCTGCAGTGCCCTCGTTTGGCATTGCACTGCGTCCCCTTGTAGGCCTCTATGGTGGGTGGGGTCATTGGGTACCAAAACATTTTTTTATTATGGAGCCTCCAAATAAAAGCTTAAATAATATAGTGAAAAACAGTCCATGGGTAAATGACCACGTCGTGAAGATTCTGAGCAACAATCTTCAACATCTATGACACCTCTACCTCATTTTCTTATATAACACTATCTTTAAGACAAACCTTTTATTTTTATTCAGAAGGGACTAAAGGTTCTTGCTGGCACTGCAAAATCAGTCAAAAATCATTGTTATGGTGACGTATTGTGGAAATATCCACATTTAAACAGAGTAACTTCGTGTTACATTCAAAGGCAATTAGAGATATACCTATTTAGATTACGCCTCATGCTACTTTGAATTTGTCACAAGGAGTTATTGTTAATAGGAGTTTAAACCACATCCCCGAGTTGGGAATGCTTTCTTGTGTCTCCACCCAAGGAGTTTCTACAGTGAGGCGTACCTCCACTCTCACATCTCATGTCAGTTGTCGAACATGAGGTGTATTGAGCGTCAGCTACAGACTGTTCTCAATCGTTTCCTAAAGTGGACCACTGCAAACGGTTTTAATTTTCTCTATCTAAAACCGTTTGCATGCACTTTTGCCGTCAACGGGGTATTCACCCCGATCATGATCTTCGTATTGGTGAAGTCTTGCTACCCGTGGTCACTGAGACAAAGTTCTTGGAGTTTATTTTTTATCTTAAACTGTTCTTTATACCACACCTAAAGCAGCTACCAGTCATTAGAGCACTGAACATTTTCCGTGACTTCTCTTCCATCACTTGGTGGGATCTATGTTCTATGCTAAAGATATACCGTGCTCTTATTCGATCAAAACCAGGCTATAGGTCACTATGTTATGGCTTTGCCAGGACCTCGGTCTTGAAGATGCTAGACCCCATTCATCATCAGAGACTTCGGCACTGCACTGGGGCTTTCTGTAAAACCCCCAGTTCAGAGCTTGTACAAAGAGTCTCATGAACATTTTATACACCTCCGCTGTTTGTAACTGAAATTATTGTACGCTTTGAAACTTCGATTCTTACTACAGCATTCCACATGGAGCTGTGTTTTCCTTTCTCGATGGGTCTTGCCTTTTCAGAACAGACGACCTGCCTTTGCTTCTTTTGGCTTTCGTTTCCAGGTGCAGTTCGATGAATTGGGTCTGTCTTTCGATAACATTGCTGTATCCAATGGTCAACCCATCCCACCATAGCTGATTACAGAATTATAACGCTAAAACCAGAGGTTCGATTAACCTCGGTGGACTCATCAGATAGCCCGATGTAGCTTTGCTATAAAAAAACACACAAACACACTTCCATGAAGCTTTGCGATTATACTGTCCTCTACACTTTAAAACAGCACTGTGAACCTAGGGATTTCCAATACCTAACAATATGATAAAATCAGAAACTGAGTGTTTATTAATTAAGCTGTTTTGAACCTGAGAACCCATGAAAAAAAATATTATTCTCGAAATTTTCTAAATATGTACAAACAAGGAAGACGACAGATTAACCATAACAAATAATTGGGTCAAATGACTTCTGTCACGTGACAAACATTAGTATGTCGTCACATTAAACTGAGCAAATGTATATTGTCCGTGTATGGCCAGGAGGTTTGGGAGCTCGACCCAAATTCTAATGATCGCGGGTTCAAATCCCCGACTCATAAATCTTGCTGCCCCTTTCAGCCATAGATGTGTTATAAGTGACGTTTAATCGAAGAATGTGTAGGTCAAAAGTAACCAAGATTTGGCGGTGAATGGTGATGATTGTCTGCCTTCCTTCTGATCTCACAGAGCTAAACTAGGGACTGCTGGCACAGATAATTCTCGTGTAGCTTTGTGAGAAATTTAACAATGAAACAAAGAAACAAACAGTGTGTCTACATGATTTATGGTAGAAAAATCATCTAAGCAGTCTGTATAGTTTTGTGAAATAAAAGAAATGTCTATAAAGACACTTGGGTGGCGTGTTCTAATGTTAAAATAACTAAGTATTGGACATACTATGGCACATCGAGGCTCGTTTTTTCTGATGTTACAACAGCTGCAGTTGCCTATCGGCTCAGTGTATGTCTCTCTAATACTGTAAATTGATTTTTGACGTCAACTGTTACAGGAATCATTCTGATTGGTTGTGATGTTCTTAGAAGTATGCATCTCATTAAAAATACGACTATAAAAGTAGATTATCACACCATTGTCTACTTGTATGTTTACACTTTAGTAAAAAGTAATAGAAGTATCTGATAATTTTGGTGATATAATATTTATATATTGTGTGATAGTATAACATTTTATTATAGCAATTATAATGAATATTATTGGAAGTATAGATCTTAAGTACTTCTTTGAATAATTTTTGTTATCATGTTGTCAGAAATAATATTTTGTTTTTATTTTACAAGTCAATATTTCGTCACAAACATGATAACTTTAACGTTTTTCTATCTATTATTAATCTTTCTTTATATGTGTTTTGGTTGATCCGTCGGGTCTTGGTCTTGGTTGTTAGATATAAATTTTCTTTAAGAGTGAAGTTATAAAAATCAAAGATGAAAAAATTTTCAATATAAAATCAATTTTATTCTTAAACGGTATTTAGAAAATGAAATTTTTATCGTTCAAAAATCATACATTAGATGTCGTGAGGTTATTTTAAAAGTTTAGTGTCCCTGTGATACTTCGTGAACCTGTTTCTACTGTAACTTTCTGCTTCCGTGCATAAAAAGAACCGTTGTTCTGATATATCTGTAGGGTTTTTTTTGGCTTCGTTAAAAGTTATATTTCACTAGCTACTTTAATATTGATTTTAACAGATCGGAGAAATGAAGACAAAAACAATTATTATACTTTTGATGTTTACAGCACTGTTGGAAGCAACTCCAAGTGAGATTCTAAATTCTTTGAGACTGAATTCATATTTAAATGTTATGATAGAAATATCAATTATAAGTTACGTTTGTGTTTATCGTTTAAGAATCTATGGCGAAGTTTATTTCTTGCTTGTTATTGATGGTGGTTTGTAACATAATATTTAATAAAAGTAAGATAATTTAAGACAAAATGTGTATATAAAAATTTGAATCTTGTCTATGTTGCTAATGAAAGAATGTGAAAAATAATATTCTTCTGTTGACGACTATATATTTTACAGCAATTTAAACTGAGCATTTAAAACATTTCAAAATGATTTCATATGTGAAACAACAATACAGGGTGACACAACCATACTGTTTTATAACATTTTTCCTTATAACTTTTAAAGTGAATATTTTAATTGAAATTCTATGTAGTTACAACTGAATATAAAACTGAAAGTAAGGAATGTTAACAATATCATAATAGATAACTGTTTCAGATGTGTTTGTTGTTAATGAACGAGTGTATAAAATAATAATTACATTAATACGACAGCTGTTAGGTGATTGATCTTGTGTTGTGGTCAGGTTTGTTATAACATATATCTTACAGCTCTGAGAACAATATACCGTATTTTATACGATTAAACACTCACTTTAAAAATACCTTGACAAATCCCTATGAGTCTCCCAAGACAAAAGTGATGGATTAAGACAAGAGGAGAGCTTAGGATCAACTCAAATCGGCCTCTCATACAGATCTTATATTTTTACTTACTAATTACAATAATTTGTTACAGCATAAAACATTCAATTGGGTATGTGTAAAGAAAGCACTTTCAATGACTGAAGAAGGTTGAAACAATTTTCGCTTCTCTACAGAGTGCTTTCTCTATCCATACCAGCTGTTTTTACATATATAATTTTTTGTACAAGTAGGCTTTCTCATCATCAACAATGTGGGTTTGTTCTCGTGACAAACAAATAAAGTATTTATACTGTTCTATCATGTCAGAGAAATAAAACATTTTGTCCTTCGTCTTTATTGTTATGAAACAACAAACTCTTAAGAACCAGTAAATATTAGAAAAATTACGACACAGTCATCTTAGTTTTAATGTTAGAAACTTAGATAACCTTAATTTGTGTAACGTATACACATTGGTTTTATATATTTTACTCAGTCATCAGTAAATATTGTTAAACTTCTTTATTTACAATAAATATCGGTTCAAGATTTTAGCTTTTCAACTTTGGTCTCAATCCTGGTTAAGTCAAAGAAAATATTCCGATTAATCAAAACAATCTAAATTCGTTAATAAAAAGATTTAATAACTAATTAATAAATGGGAAGAAAGGAAATATTAGAGAGGACCGTAACGGTGAAAGTAGCAAATTACTTGATAACAAAAAAGGAATTATATTCTGTTTGCTGCATTATTTCACTACGTGACGCTGTTTTAACGTTTGTATCTCGTAATGATATTTATTTTATTAAAAATTAAATACATCTCTACACTTTATTTTATAAAATTGGTTATCACGTAATCATGGTATCATATTTGATAAAAACGTAATGCAGGGCCCCAGGATAAGAGAATAACATATTCCTCATACTTTTAATAATTGTACACGGTGAAGTCATATTCCATCGGACAACATAGAAAATTTATATCACATTCACGAAATAATGTTCAATACAAGCAACTGTCAATATTAAAACATAAATATAGTTCTGGCATATTCCGTAGAAAATATCACTAGTTATTAAATAAATTATTAACATTAGCTGGAAAATAACATTAGTTATGTTACAGACAAACATCAATTTGAGAAATGCCCTAACTTATATTTATATTAAGAGAACGTGTTTCATGAGGAAAATATAAGAGCTACTTTTCAACATACTTTAGTACTTTGTGTTGAATGTTCGATAATTTTTAAATCTTCTTCTTCTGCTGTACATAGAACGGAATGTACAATTTAGCACAAAGTGAAAACTGTATATATGAACACTGTCTTTTCACTTTACTGGAAAGTGTCATCCTGCCACGAAATCCTATACACACTACGGCGAAGTAGTTCGTAACATATATTTTATTTCACAAAGTGACGAAAAATATAAAACAAGTTTTTATTTCTGTTGTAAAAAATTTGGAGACTCTCCCATTTGCAAGTTGTGAAAAAAACATAAAGCTTAAATAAGAAATTAAAGATAGTTATAATATATGAACTACAGAAGGTACTTCCCACGATGTAGGTAATACTGGCAGACGGCCGAGAAACTGTAGTGAACAGACACATGTTGAAACAACATGTAGATAGAAATGGATATTTTTGTGTGAAATACCGGGTTTGAAAAATGTTGGACATATGATTCATTACCATAATGTATTTTTATAGTTGACATCGTAACAGGAAATGTGTTTTATGTTTGATTTTAATAAAATAAACATAAATATACATGTGAGAACCTATGAAAGTTTTCTCCTTACTGTCTGTTATCTGTCAACCTAAACAAAATGTTTGCTTCTAAGTATCGTCGTCCAAGAAACAGGGTAATCAACATAGCCGTTTCTCTGACATTGTCTTTCGTCACTTCTTGGACCACTCTTATCTATCCAATCAGAGGGATTTGACTGTCACTCTTGTTGCGTAACCAAATTTTCTTACTGCGAAGGATAATTTTGAGTTAAAGTTATTCAATATATAATTGTATTTTCTTCCATTAATCACGCTTACGTTACTTACGTATAATCTATTCAGCTGTATAATTTTATTGCAATTAAGGGTAAACAAATTGAAATACTGTGAAGGGAATTAAGTGAAACTTAGGACTTATACCCTGGGCATGTTAATCATTTAGTCACGTAAAGTTCCAATAAAAAGGTTTTAATAAGTATTTTATTAAAGTCACAGGAAATATTAGAATGTTACGTGATATTGAAATTGGGAAATTATTAATGTAAAGAATGGACTTTTGTCTTGTTCTTGGAAAGCTAATGTTTTTTTGATGTTTCCTTTCGTTCAGTTTTGGGCAACCTTGAGGGTTAAATTTCTGTTGCAGTAACAGTTGATATAGTCTTTTGTACTGCTACAAATTTCACAAAAACAAAAACAATTATTTGTTTTATGTGTTACTGTATTGATAGTAAATTCCGTAGGAATATCTTTGTTTACCATATCATTAACTGTAGATCTTGAATATTAGAAATATCCAATTATATTTATTATGTGAGCCATAATAATAATCTAAATTTAACATTCTCCAAAAATAAATCTTTAATGATATTTTTATTCCTATTAGTGATTTAGTTTTAATAACTGATTGAATCCTGTCTTACTTACCTCTTAATTATGTTCTGTCATTTACAGAATATAATAATTTACATTATATATCACATGTCACTTGTTATTACTGTTTACACGTAATGTTATAAAATACCGTGTATAATATTTTACTTGAATTTTTTTTAAATGTTTGATAAAAATTTAATATATGTTGTAATTACTCTATTAACCTCTTGAATTTATCATCTTGTAAAATTAAAACGTCGGAATTTATTAGGGTTACATCAGATATTGTGTTTGAAAGATAGAGGACAACACAATCTTAGATCATTCACTAAATTATTGAAGTAGCTTGACAAATACCTAGAACGTAAAATTTCTTATTACTGTTTTTCTTTCTATAATTATACCGACTATAAGCGTATCTGACTTGTGGAACAATTTGTTTTTTTTCTTTTATTGAAATTCGTGCGAAGCTAGACGTACCCTAATTTTCAAATGTTAGAAAAAAGAGACAGTAGCTTATGAAAACCATCTACCGTCAGCTTTTAGGCTTTTATTTAACAACTAGTAGTCGAGCTTATTGCTTTATTACAATGTACCTAGCATGGAAATAGTTGAACATATTCAACGATATGTTTGTATCATACGACTGACAGTTGAATGTCCTAACCATCAGAATACACCGGGTCTAGTCTAACTGTGGGATATTCAAAATCTGTGGTAATAATACAAGAACAAGTGCTTAGGCTCTCTTTCTACCACCGACATAAGAAGGGCAGAAAATTTCCTCTGAAGGAAAGTTTTGTGCATTACATTAATTTTCTATTCCTTTCCCAACCCTTCCACATCAGTACACACTTATCAAACACCCCAATCAAAGTCCATGTACAAGGACTTTTGAGAGATATCCTAAGAAATCCATATTTTGGAAATCCGGTAGGGTACCCATAGTGTCTATGAACGGTATCTTATTAATTTCTGTTTGAAATTTTATGTAACGATAAAACCGACAGGTTAATAAGGACCTTTGAGGCTTATAAACCATATGAAAATGTGTCATCACATAGACTATCGACTGTCAGGTGCCCTACCTTACGTATGTGTTAAATAATTACTTGACAACCAATTTTCGAAAATAAAGTTTAGAGATATATTTAAACTTTAATGAAATAAATTTCTTTACGAGGTACAAAAGTTAAAACAGTGTCACCTAATGTAATAACACAGTAAATACAGGGTGTTCGGAAAGTCACTGTGCACTTATATATTTATCAACAGACATGTTTCAATATAGAATACAGGAGGTAAATATGAATGACAATTATAAACAATGTTGAAAGTGACCCCCGTTGGCATCAATACAGGCTTGGATCCTTCTTATTTTATTTCTAAACACCGCTATCAGTTGCTGGCTTGAAATAGAGTGAATAAATGCTGTTATTGCTGCTTTCAAGTCTTCCAGCGATAACGGACGATCTCGATACACTGCAGATTTTGCTGCTCCTCATAGATAAAACTCTGGTGGATTACGATCTGGTGAACGTGGGGGCCACACGTCTTTGGAAAGAATGCAGTCTCCAAACCATTCGTTTAATAACCGCGTAGATCTGTGAGATGTGTGGGCAGTAGCACCATCCTGTTGAAACCATGAGTAATTGATTTCACCACTTGTCATCTGACCAATGAAGGTGTGAAGAATCTCCGAACAATAGTGCTTGCTGTTTGTTGTGTTCATAAAGAAAATAGGGCCAACAATTCGATGTCTGAAAATCGCAACCCACACACCAACCTTGAAATCATGTAGGGAGCTTCATGGGTGAAATATATCACATCCAACACATTAGCTGTATTCTCTTCGATAAATCGGGTAAACCATCTGCAATAGCGTATTCGTTTTTCATTATCAGTTGCTTCCAGTTCTTGTACCGCCATTATTTTGTATAGGAAGAGCTTTAATTTCTTTCTGACGGCCTTATAAGCAGTTCCAAGACCAATATCATGCTGCTGAACTAACTTTCGTAATGATTTTGATGGACTCTGCATCACACCGTCAGAAATATCCAATCGTCCGATAGCTTTGCTGGCCTTCCACAGCGTTTGGCATCATCCACTGATCCTGTTTCCCGAAACTTATCAACAAGGTTACGAACTGCATTGCGATGTGGAACAGGTGTATCTGGGAATTTCTCAGCAAATCGCTGTCGCACCACATCTGTGTGTCTACCACCTTCTTGGAATACGTGTTCGACGAGCCACACACGTTCTTCAGTTGTTAAAACCATATTGGGATCAAAATCTGAAATATAAAAACATATGATTACAAAACTACACGGTGACTTTCCCAACACCCTGTAGTAAATAATTTCTTTTTTGTTATCAGGTATTTTTCTCTTTGCGCTGTTGCCGTCCTTTTTAATATTTCCTTTCTCATTTATTAATCGTCGGTTCAGGCATTCGACTCGTAACCTGCTGGTCGCGGGTTCGAATCCCCGGCGCACCAAACATGCTCGTGCTTTAAGCAGTAGAGACATTATAATATGACGTTCAATCCCACTATTCGTTGGTAAAATAGTAGCCCAAGAGTTGGCAATGGATGGTGATGACTAGCTGTCTTAATTCTACTCTTATACTGTTAAATTAGGGACGGCTAGCGCAGATAACCCTCCTGTAGCTTTGCGCGAAATTACAAAACAAACAAACAAACAAACCCACTTATTAAATAGTTATTAAATCGTTTCCTAGCAAATTTAGGTAATTTTAATTAATTGGAATATTTTGTTTGACATATTCAATGTTGAGGTCAAAGTTGAAACACAAAAATCTTGAAACGATATATATTCTAAATAAGCATGTTCAACATTATTTCTTAACATATAAAATAAAATAAAATATAATATTAGTGTGATTTAACTGTACAATTTTCAATTTTAATAACCTGGAATTTAAATCTGCTGGCTAACTTACATAAAGCTAGCAGACTGTACTGCCCTCTACACTTTAGTACAATACCTACTGTGACACTATGGATTTCCAATACTTCGCAAGACTGTAAAATTTGCAACTGAGTAATTACTAAGTTGTTACGAAAAACTTTTAAATTGTAAGAACTAAAATATTATACACGAAATACCGTATTACTAAATATAAACACACATAGCATGTGACACGGGATACGCAAGTAATCATCTGTTTCGTTATGGTGGCCACCTTTATGTCAGATCTATGAGGTAGTTCTTATTCACTTGTCTGGTTATATGAAGAATTACTAAGGTTGAAACATTTAAGCGACCACTAGGTAGATTCTCGTACGTGGTGCAGGGATCTCCCAGAAAAGGTTATGTTTTTCACTTTACCTCCTCTGGGATCCAAACATTCACCCACGTGGTTGGTGTACGTGATAATTCGTAAAGGAGAGGAGAGAATCCTGGTTGTAGAGATGTCGCATCTTAACACACCACTTTGGATAGTATTTAATGCAGACGGGCGGCTTGGGGTGGCCCCTATAATGAAAATCGGCTCCTCCATTTAAGTTAGGGTGAATCCAGTGCCAGAGTTGGAAATTCTCAACAGATATTGTGGACATTGTATCTGATGCTGGTGTTTGGGTATTGTGCTTACAAAACCTTGACTTTGCTAAAGTATCCTTGTTTGACATTGTACTGCATCCCCTAGTATGTTTCCATAAAGTGTGGGGATAGCGGGCACCGAAAAATTCTATTTTTATTATGGATCCTCCAAATAAAAACTTAAATAAAACAGTTAAGAAAAACTGTACCTCATTTTCTTATATTACATTCTCTTTGAAACAAACATTTAGAACAAATGTCTAACTTTTTTATTAAGAAGGGACTAGATGGATTTGCTTCCTCTCCAAAGCAGTCAAAATCTTCTCTCTTGTGACATATTGTTGGAAACATTCACATCTTGACACAGTGAACTTCTCTTATGTTCAAACGCGATTAGAGATATAACTGTTGAGGTAACGCCTCATGGCGCTTTGAATTTGTCACGAGGAATTACTGTCGGGAGGGAGTTGAAAACATCCCGGAGTCGGAGATTCTTAATGGTCTATCTACCCAAGAAGTTTCTGCAGTGATACTTATCTCCACTTGCAGAGATGGAATTATGATGTCGATCAATGTCCTCTTTTAACATTTATATCACTTCGTCTACCTCGACTATCAAGACATGTTATCTTAATTGCAAGGTGAGGCTATACATCCAAAACCCTCCCACTTGTATTTTGTGTCAATGGTTCGTTCACTCGAAGACATCATGTCGTGGTTTCTTGACGTGTGCTAGCTGCGGTGGCAAGGACCACGATGCCTTTGAGTGCGAAACCGTCCCTCATTACGTTAATTTCAATGGCTCTCACTCCTCCTACTCTAGTTCTTGCCCTGAATGGTTGTAAGAAAAATAAGTGCAGCTTTTGAAAACGATTAAAAACATTATTTACATTGAGGCTTGAATGTTGCTGTCCACCACTCCATCTTGGACGTATTCTGTTGAACTTCGTTCTACTACTACAGTGGGCGAGCAGACGAATTTCTCTGAGCCTCCAAAAGAATTGTTTTGAAACCATATGAAAATCTTTTGACCTCTATGGGTAAAAAAAAATGATGAATCAACGTAAACACCGTTCTCTGTCCCTAACATTCACTCCAGAAAACCCCAAGATCCCCTTTCTTTGGTTGTGGGTACGTCTTCTTCTCCCGCTCCATGTTGCCAAACAAACAATCGATGGAATCCTCTTCCAACAACAAATTCCTGCCCAATTAAACCAGAATTCATAAGGTGGAGACAACTTCCTCGAATAAAGAAAATAAAAAAAAGGATGTGGTCGTAAACAGTAGGGCTCGCCACCCTTTTCGCCCACACATAGATAAAAATGGTCACCGTAATACAATGAAACTGTCGAGGTTTACGTTCTAATCTGGATGACATCAGAGCACTGATTGCTTCCTGTACCATCCTTTTTGTCTTTCCTTACAGGAAACATTTCCGAAATCTGCCATCACAGTCACCTTTCGGGCAGTTTTCTTTATACAGAAATGGCAGGTTGTCTGATGGACAAGGGCATGAAGGGGTGGCACTGTTGGTTGATGAGCATGTGCCCATCCTGTCTTTATCACTCGACATAGGCTTGAAGGCCGTAGACAACCATGTTTCCTTTGGTCGTACCATCACTGTTTGTTCTCTCTACATGTCTCCTGGAGAAACCTATGATCAATCAGACCTTGATGTTCTCATTGATCAGTTGCCGTCTCCACTTTTAATCCTGGAGGAATTTAATAGACATAGTGTTCTTTTGGGATGTGCTGATATTGATTGGAAGAGTCGCTTCGTAGAGTGTTTGTTTTCGGGTCACATTCTTTCTCTTTTAAATACTGATTCTTGTACTTATTTTCATGCACCTCGTCAATTTTTTATTTCTGTTGATCTCTCAATTTTTTCCCCTTCTCTATTCTCCCACTATTCATGGAGGGTTGACAATAACCCATGAGGTAGTGATCATTTTTCTATAATTTTGAAAGAGACTGTCCGCGGTCGATGCCACTGACCCACATGACCCGATGAAAACCGATTCAGGCCAACTAGCCCTCTTTTACTGTTCTCGCAGAACTTCACCCTGCCATAGCCTATAAACCATCAATAAATGACTGCGTAGCAATAGTAACTGACTAACGCAGCTGCTCAATGTATTTTTAAACCTTTGACACATTTTCCATGATATCTTCGTCAATGGAGGAATCCTGCCTGCTGCATGGCACGAAAAGCTTTGAAACGGGTCTCAGATACTTTTCATAGGTATCCCAGACTCATGAATTGCATCTCTTTACAGCAGGCCCGTGAAGATGCTCTGCGAGTAAGACGTCAAAGCCAGAAGGAATCTTGGATTAAGTTCACGACCAGCATCTCTTCTACCACGAGGTCAAATATCGTATGGGACAATATTCGATAGGTCAATGGGGAATATATCTCTGTCCCCCTCTCGATCTCGCTCTCTGATTGCCAGGAAATATCTGATACCTGGATAATCGCCGATACTCCAGTTAAAAGCTTTTGCCACGTATCTAGTAGTTCTGCTTTATTCTCCACCTTCTTAGCCATCAACACTCGAGAAGAACGATCACCTCTTTCCTTTCTCTATGAATATAATCGCCTCTTTACATTGGTGGAAATCAACCTGGCCCTTTATCGGTCTTGCACTACATAGGTCGGACCTAATGATGTATATTATAAGATCCTGCGCCATCTATTTCTAACTTTTTTTGCTATACTTTTGATTGTTTTTAACCGGATCTAGCAAGAGAATGTTTTTCCTGATGCCTGGTGCCAGTCTGTTGTCCTATCTTTCTCTAACCTGTGAAAGATCCCAAGATTCCTTTAAAATTCCGTCGAATTGCATTAACGAACTGTCTCTGTAAGACCTTAAAGAGGATGGTTAATGTTCGTCTTATATGGTTCCACGAATCAAACAACCTCCTCTTGCCCACCCGGTGTAGGTATCTTGGGCCACCTGATTCGACTTGAAACGTCAATCAGGGTAGCCGTTCTCAAATGAGAACGTCTTGTGTCAACATTCTTTGACCTTTACAAGGTATATGATACTATATAGAGGTATGTCATTTTGCGAAACCTCCTCGTATATAGATTACGTGGGCAGTTGCTCATTTTTATTAAACTTATTTAATACACAGGCTTTTCCAATTTGGTATGGGTTCGACACTTTCCCGTAAAGTGCAATAAAATATTATACACCAAATTTTTTATCACTACGTATAAACAAAAATGACAAGTGACACTCTCTACATGATACATAAAGTATTCTGTACATGAAAGAACAGATATTGGACAATAAGTAGAACATTTTTAAATGTATTTGCATGTATACTTATTTTTATTTTATTACAAATTAATCACAATACACGATATTATAGTTAGTAATATGTCCACCAGAGTGCACAAAACAGGTATTTTACAGAAGTAATCATTTCTCACTATATATTGTTGTAACATATTGCTTCATCATCTATCTGTTTACTATAGTCTACCACACTTATTGGCAGTCTGCTAGTATTAACTGGAGTAATTGCTCATACCAGCACATGTATTTTTTTTTTTTTTTATAAACGCTGTCAACTTCTCCTTAGATATATAAGAAGTAAGAGAAACATGATAAATGAAACAATAGTCAATAAACGGTTGAAAATTACATATTTATTACTGAACAGTTACATGACGAATATCTTAAAATATTAATTTCATATACAGTGTACAACTGGGAACTGATATAATTTAACACTGTACTAAACGTGACGTATATTGGTTAAGACATTCGGCTAGATAAATAGTGACCAATAGAGATGAGTATAAATTATTGTTAACAAAATGTTTCATAACAATATCATTTTTTTTCATTCCTTGTAGCTGTTCCTGAGATGACTTTATATGTTAAAGATATTTTGTTTACTGTGATGTTCCTTCTACCTATAGTTTACGCGGGTTTTATGATTTTTTTTTTATATTTAATTACGATAAAAACAATATAACTGAATAGCCTGTACACAAGTAACATAAACGTGGTAAACAGAAGAACATACAATTTACATATTGAGTCACTTTAATTCGTCTGAAGTTTGATACCTTTGTAAAAGTATTAGAAGTCATCTTAATATTGTTGTAAAGTCAGGCTGTTATTTACTATATATGTAAATAAAAATATTTACTAAAACTTCATGTGACGACTAAATTATATAGAAATTATTGTTAAATTATGGTTGGTTGTAATAACTTTTCAAATTTTGCACGGACATATTACATTACAAATTACATTAGACATAAATAAGGATGAAATAGTACATTTTAAAAGATTAGTAAGTTTTCATTTACTGAACCAAAAATAGTGTTATGTCTAATAGTTGGTAGCCTGTGTACTGTATTATTATTATATGGATAATTAGTTTCTTTGTTTGATTATATAGCAAGTTGCATGTAATTCTCTTAAAGCCAGAACTTGAAATAGAACTAATGTGTTAAAGTACAGGAAGCACCGGTAAAACCCGGGATCAGTTTATTATGGATTAGTTATTATATGCAAAACACGTTCTTACACTTTGATGTAACGATGTGTTTTGCTTGGGTCATTCTACTTAGAAACCTATACAGTTGAATTGTCTAAAAGTTGGAACTGTAAACATAATCTAAATTATTAAGTATAAGAAGTCGTTTAGTACTTTATTTTATGTATCTAATGATGAACAATGAATAGCAGTGTTAGGTTTCAGTTATTAATATCAGAAAACACATCTACTTTATTAACAAAATATACGCTTCTCCTTTTGAAGGTTATTTTTAGATATATATTTTTGTTTTCTGTTTGCACAAAACACGAAATTAATCTCTAAATGTTCTAAATATGTACAAGTAAAGAAGACGACAGATTAGCCATAACAAATAGTTAGGCAGGAGTTTCAGATGTTTGACAATGTAGAGCATTATAAAACGGTACAAATGACATCTGCCATGTGACAAACAATAGTATGTCGTCACACTGAACTAAGTGTATGTATACAGTCCCAATATGACCATATGGTAAGGGAGCTCGATTCGAATTATAAGTGTCGCGGGCTACAATCCCCATTTCATAAAACTTGCTGGCCTTTTCAGCCATAGAGGCGTTATAAATGACGGTTAATCCCACAATTTGTGAATAAAAAAGTAGCTAAAAGCTGGTGGAGGTTGGTGATGACTATCTGCCTTCGTCCTTATCTCAAACAACTAAATAAGGGACTGATAGCACAGATAGTTTGCGTGTACAATTGTGGGAGATTTAAAATCAAACAAAAAAACAGTGTGTCAACATGATTTAGAGTAGAAAAATCGTCTATGCAGTCTGTATACCTTAATTAAATAAAACAAATGTCTCTATAGACATCTGTGTTGTGTGTTCTAATGTTAAAATAACTAAATATTGACTATAATATCGCAAATCGAACCTCGTTTGTTCTAGCTTTACAATAGCTACGTGTGTCCCAAGCCATTTATTAATATATAAACTATTTGTGAATATCCAATATATATAAAATTTGTTTGCGGAGGGTTGAAATAGTTTTTCACTATTTACATGATACTATCCATTCTACCCTAATCATAAAACTTCATTTCCATTTACAGTTTCAAAATTATTCCACCACTATATCAGCTACGTTAACAGAAAAGTATTACTGTTGAATAACAAATAATCCCTCACAGTTTCCTACGGGGCTCAGGCTTTTTGGTTTTTCCATGAGCCTGAAAACACAGATGTGTTTTGACCCTCCATCCTGGTACGTGGACGCTACTGTCGTGCCGAGTCCGATATTGTCCCAACGGACTCCCGTTCCCTCTACCGCTTGCTGGCCCCTGAATGTAGCCCCAGGATTGAGCAACACTACCCTGCTCTTCCGTTAGACGTTATTTGGGGCCGGGTTGTGCTGCGTCATGATGATACTTACCTCCAGACCTTCAACTGTTGCATTGTACATAACATCCTTCTGGTGAGGGAGCGTTCATTCTTGTGGAATTTTTGTACAACTGAGATGTGTTCCTTGTGTCACTCTCAGGTGGAGTCTGTTTTGAACATGGTGATCCTTTGTCTGACGTCGGTGGCGATATGGGAAAGGGTGGTTCAGCTTTTCCGTGTCCGATCGCTCTCCGCAAAGACCATTTTATATCACGTGCCAGTCCCTGAGTCCAGTCACTTAGCATTTTCATTCCAGTATACCTCAATAGTCTTTAAGTACGTCATCTGGCTTGTTCGAAATTAATTTGTATTCTAGCAGACACTGATGTCGTACTTTAAGATTATGGGTAAGGCCAGGAATATTCTATTACTCCGTCTCGAGGTGGACTACTGGCTGCTGAGACCCAGGGACTTTTATCATCGGCGGCGGCCGGACGTATTGCCTCTCTGTGCTCTGGTGGGGAGTTGGGTGGAACTTGGGTTTTGAGCCGCCTTATCTCTGCTCTCGCTTCCTTTTTCATTGTGTATATGTATGTGTGTATGTGTACATTTTAATTTTTATGATTTTTTTCATTTCGTTAACTTTTATTAACGAGCCGTTAATATATTGATACATGTATTTCTAATCATTGTAATGTTACTTTTGTATTTATTAATTGTACTTAACTTATTAACTTTGTATATCTCTGTATGAAATATTTTCCATTTAATTGGAAAATTGGAATTTTAACTTTTTTTTGTTTCTTTTTTCTTCTTCTCAATCTATATATGTGTAGTGTATACACAAACGTGTTTTTAATTGTAAGGATTTTTATAAGTTCTTGTTGTTGTGAGTAAATTCAAAGCTAATAATTAAACAATCCCTGGTTATATTATATTTATATCTTGTTTAATAGTATTTCTATATAACAGTAATTATAATGAATATTAATCTAAGTACAGATCTTAAGTACTTATTTGAATAATTCTTGTTATCATGTTGTCAGTAACTAATATTTTGCTTTCAGTTTACAAATCGACATTTCGCCACATACATGGCAACTTTAACGATTTTATATCTATTGTTAACTTTCTTTCTTTGTGTTTTGATTGAATGCTCGGGTCTTGTTCTGGGTTGTTAGATTTTAACTTCCTTTATGAATGAAGGTTCTACTTTCTTGTTTTATTAAGTTAGAAATATATATGAAGGATGAGAAAACTTTCAATATAAAATAAGTTTTATTGTTAAGAGGTATTTACAAAATGAAAATTTTATCGTTGAAGATTCATAAATCAGATGTCGTGCGCTTATTATAACGGTTTTAGTGTCCCTGTGATCCATCGTGAACTTAATTCTACCGTAACTTTCAACTTTCGTGCGTAAAAAGTACCTGTGTTCTGATATATCTGAAGTTAGGAAGATATAGAATTCATGGGTTGTACCAGACTTCGAGGTTTTATTTTAGGCTTCCTTAATAGTTAAATTTCACTAACTACATTAATGTTGATGTTAACAGATCGGATAAATGAAGATTACAAAAATTATTATGCTTTTGATGTTTACAAATGTGTTATAATCAACTAAGGATGAGATTCTAAATTCTTTAAGACTGAATTCATACAAATCGCTTAGATGTTACAATAGAAATATCAATTACAAATTACATTTGTCGTTTAAGAACCTACTGCAATGTTTATTTTGTGTTTGTTATTAATGGGGGTTTTTAACATAGTATTTAATAAAAGTTTATAACAAAAATGTTTATCTAAGAATTCGAATCTTCTCTATGTTTCTTATAAAAGAATGTAAAAAATAATGTACTTCTCTTGACGACTATACATTTTACAGCAATTTAAAGAGAGAATTTAAATAATTTCAAAATGATTTCATGTGTGAAACAACAATACAGGGTGACACAACCATGCTATTTTATAAGATTTTTCCTTCTAGCTTTTAAAGTAAATATTTTAATTGAATTTCTATTTGTTGTTACAACTGAACATAAAACTGAAAGTAAAGAATATTAACAATATAATAACTTGTTTCATATGTGTTTGTTGCTAAGGAACGATGGTCTGGCATGGCCAGGTGAGTTAAGGCATTCGACTCGTAATCCGAGGGTCGCAGTTTCGAATCCCCATTGCACCAAACATGCTCGCCTTTCAGCTGTGGGGGCATTATAATGTGACGGTCAGTCCCACTATTCATTGGTAAAAAAGTAGCCCAAGAGTTGACGGTGGGTGGTGATGACTAGCTGCCTAACCTCTAGACTTACACTGCTAAATTAGGGACGGCTAGCGCAGGTCGCCCCTGAGTAGCTTTGCGAGAAATTCAAAAACAAACAAACAGTTAATGAACGAGTGTATTAAATAATAATTCCATTAATACGACAGCTGTTGGATGCTTCATCTGGTGTTGTGGTCATGTTTGTTATAACATAGAGTGTACAGCTTTGAGAACAATATACCCTATTTTATGCCATGTAAGACGCACTTTTTTTATTTACAAATACCCTGAAAAATCCACATGTGTTTTCCAAGACAAAAGTGATTAGTTAAGGCAAAAGGTTAACTTCTGATCTACTCAAATCGGCCTCTCATACAGATCGTAAACTCAATTACAAGTATTTTTAATGACATAAAACATTCCATTTAACTAGTATTGTGGATATACTGTAGAGAATATGATGTATTAAATCAGTAAATTGAAAAAAAAAATTCAAGCCTGCATCAAGGTGTTGGTTAGTGTGTCAGTTTCTTTTATTGTTTTTTCTTAGAAATGTCTTGCAAAGCGTAAGGTACAGTGTTTAGTGTGTTAGCTTGCCAAAAGAGGACTGCTTTGAAGTGCTTGCATAGAGGATATTTATAAACTTTTAGTGAAGCAATAAAACGTAGATTTTTATACGTATAAAGTTATGATTAAACTTGAAGAACAGTATTAAGCATTAACTTAAAATATGACTAAATTTTACACGAGATACTCTTCTAAAAACAAGAAAGTAGATTATTAGTAAAAGGTTTTACTAACAAACTAAACTAATTAACGTAACTGTTAAATATAATTATATTTCGTGACGTGTTCTGCTACATCACTGGTTGAACTTTGCAATGACGTAATATTAAGAGTTTTATAAACATAATGTTTATTGATTAGGCTTCACAAATAGATAAATAGTGACGACAAAAAATCATTTTAAAATATTATCAGCGATATGTCTTCCAATTATTCATTCTATTTTGTGAGTGAATGTGTGAGAACTTGCCCAGATGGCATCGTATGTACACGAATATATGCTTGTTGTGATGTTAATCATTCCTATTGTTTTACTGGTGTTGGATTTGGAAGTAGATCTGGTGTCGGATTGACAGGGTAAAAGAGAAAGCGAATAACACTCAGTATACTACAGGTTTCACATGGAATTTCTTTATCAATAAAAATATCAAAATAATTCGTGTGTTTTTTTATTGGTTCTTGTGACCATAAGAGAGGTAGAAACCTCAAATTTAACATTATAAGTTCTCGAAGTTACCAGTTTCTGCTTGAAGGTAAATATATTTAAAGCCTCATATAAACCATGAAACTTAAAATTTTAATAGTAAATATTAGAAGGCTCTAACAGATATAGCTAGCTTTGATGATTTCTTACTGTTTGGAGAGATCAAACATCTTCGAGAATCGAATAAATTATTTGCGCTATATTATGTAATGAAATGTTTTATAATTAAATCTGTAGCTAAACAGTAAAACCAAACAATAATGATTGTAGATAAATAATCAATGATCTTTATATGTTACAAAAAATTACTTGATATGTGATATTTGTACTGTTAATTCATTGTGAAATGTTGAAAATAAAAATGTCTTTCAAACAAAATCATCGGGATCTGATGATACTTAGATATTATCGTTATAGATCAGTATATTTTAAAAACTGTTTATGTTTGATATAATATTATGGAGTCAGCTCTTTGTAACACATAATTATAATAATTATCAAAATACTAAAAATGAATGTCAACCTTACTCATGAATATAATTTAAAGCAGTGCCATCTACTGTAAAAGCAGCGCCACTTACCGTATTAATAGAGTAAATAAAATTCAGTTCCAGCCATGTGAAGAATTCTTGTACTTTCGCTATTTCTTTCTTTTATTATACTTTCTGTTTCAATTACAAAATATTTACTAAGGTCATTTTTAGGCCTCACTTTGCCTTCTGGTTAACTTGTTCCGAACTATAAATTTGAGAGCTTCTGGTTCGGATCTCAAAGTTTGTTATAACCAAAACGAAACCGAAACAAAAATAAAATTAAAAATTAACAAATTGAAAAATTCCAGAGTACAGGCTATAGTGTGGAATATAAAATTCAACCTACGTTTTGGAGGTGACTGTGGAAGTAGGACTAGAATTGCCGTGAGGATACACTATCTGTCAGTCTTAACCTCCATTTATCAGTCTCACATAATGCAATAAAATATAGGAGTAGTAATAGAAATTAAAATAATATAAATTAGAAGTGTGAGATGTAGGTTATCAAACGACATATTTCATATTAAGGATAGGGAAATAGCACATTTTATATCACCTATTGGTAATTATTTTCTTAGTTCAGTTATGCAGCAGGTTTAATAGTTCTCTTACATGTACGTTGGAAGATACTAAATCAATAATAATACAAATAATCAAAATTTAATGTGTCACATCAAATCAAGGATGTTTCATTTGAAAGTGTATTAAGTTGTTTCGGTTAATATTTTTCTAAGCTTTTAAATAACCTGATAAATATGTCAGATGTTCTATATCATCAACACTTTAATTCTGATTTTTATATGGTCCTCTCCCCACTCGTTTTTTTCAAAGCTAAATTAGCTGGTTATTGAAAATACAATTCGAATGATATGTTGAGTTTAATAACATTTATATAGAGTTAAGAAATTCTATATTTGATTAACGTTTAGGTAGAGTCCCGGCGTGCCAGGTGCATTAAGGCGTTGGACTCGTAAAGTGATGGTTGCGGGTTCGTAAGTTACACAAAATAAACGCGGATTTTTTGCACAAAACAGAACTACTCTTAAACTACCAAACCCATTTAACATGGCTACAGTAGATATTGTGATAATCAATGTTGAAGTAACTTCGCTTGAACAGCTTAACCTGTAGTCTTCTGGTAATTCTTGAAAAATGTGAGAATGACCAAAGTATATTTCCTGAACAAAAAATAAAGAGATTTTAATTTTGGTGAAATTAGCTTAGATTTTATTGAATAAGCAAGTTTTTAGAGGTCACAGCCTCAGGATAAAGACAAATTTCAACTATTATTTAAACCATCAAGTTGAAGAACAACAACATAATAACAAGTGTATTGAAGACAAGAAGAACAGAATAGGTCAGGGTACAAGAAGAGTGACGCAACACACGAGAAACAACGAATATGAACATTAGTTGTTGTTTTTATTATATTCTGAAGGAATTGAATTTGGAGGCAACAATCTGATCCCAAAACGTGGTTTCAAACCAAAGTTTTTGGTGTTGGAGAAATTTGTTTCTTAGATAATAAATCTCTTTAAAACCCTGAATTTGGGTTGAAGGAAAGAAATGTTTTAAATAAAAAGAAAAACTTTAAAATCAAACACTGAACAAAGAGAATGAAGATTATCAGTGAAAACTGTTATACCAGACACTTTAAACTGATGTAAAGAAATTAGTGTCTTAACTATTTGTTGTAAAAAACAATATCAAATTTTGATTTGAAATAAGAAAAAAAAGTGTATGAAATGCTAGTTGTGACAGTTTTAATAACATTAGAAACAGTTAATCTGTTGTTATCAGAAGCTACATTTTCAAAAAATGTATTCATTAGTAGATCGCTATATATTCGCCATCTTATCAAAATAAATCAAATTTGATATCTTCTTTTTAAATTTATAGATTAAGTTGACATATATAATAATTAATATTTTTATTCAAAATTTATAATAAAACTAGGACTTAAACGTAAGTTTATAATTGAACCATTAAAATAACTAAATTCCTCAACATTCTACCTAAACATTTTCACTGTCCAGTGGTACTGGTAGTTTAGTATAAAATATTTCTAAAGATTTATCTAATATTCACTATTCCATTTTTATCTAACAGTTAGCTTGGATATATTTTATATCTCGTAGTTCTGGCAGGTATCACTGATAGGTATTATGACACCATGATCTATAGATTGTTTTGTTTGTTTTGAATTAAGCACAAAGCGACACAATGGGCTATGTGTGCTCTGCCTACCACGAGTATCGAAACCCGGTTTTTAGTGTGTAAGTGGGCAGACATACCACTGTGCCACTGGGGGGCGTAGACTGTTTTACATGTTGATCTTATTTACAAATGGATAAATTATATGTTCACTTATGAGTTTAGTTTGCAAATTCGTTTAATAAATAACATTATTTATTCTAATAAAATTAACTACAGACCATTTTCAAGAATTTTTTCCATGGAATATTTGGTTGGTGCAGGTAAAAGGTTTAGCTGATTAAAAAGAAAATGCAAAGCTCAACCCTGTTAAACACCATATAATACAATAGCATCAGCTACAAAAATCCATGTTATCCCATCTACTATCTCGTGACATAAAAGTTCAAATTGGAATCAATAATATACCGTTCATAGACACTGAACGTAACTTTTAGGACTTCCTTGTTTTTGGATTTCTTAGACTGTCTCTCAAAAGTCCTTGTACACGGACATCGGTGGTGTTTCATAACTGTGTACAGATATGGGAAAGGTGAGGACTAGAAATTTAATGTAATGTAAAAACTTTCCTTCAATGGAAATTTTCTCACAGACCCATCACACAGAATTTTGTCGGTGATGGAAGGAGAGTCTACACCCTTGTTCTTGTGTCATTACCTCAGGTTATGAATGTCCCACAGCTGGACAAGACCCAGTATGTTCTGATAATTAGGAAAGTAGGTGGTTTTTTACGAGCTGTCTTGCCTATAGCCTGAGACTTCAAAATTAGGGACGAGATTATAAAAAGAAAAAACGTATTGTGGGACAAGGACTTACAGATGGTGTAATTATAGAAACAAAAACAGGAATTAGAAACGTAACGCTCTTCATATTGTTTAACTTTCTTAATAATAGAATAAAGCTTCAATTTGTGTGCTGTCCTGTACTTAAAAAAAAATAATTGAGGTTACCATAAGAAGTTTCGACGCTTTATCTTTTCAAGATGGTAAATTCTAGAAGCTAATACAATATTTATTATATTTTTACAAACATTTTAAAAAGAATTTCAAGTAAAATGTTTTATACGGAATTATTATAATTAAGTGTAAACAGAAATAACAAGTGACGTGATGTGTAAGGTAAATTATCGCATTAACAGGTAAGTAAGACAGGATTTAATCAATTATTATAATTAAATTATTAGTACGAACAAAATATATTATGAAAGTTTTATTTTCGGTAGATGTTAAATTGAGATGCTCATCATGGTTCATATTATAAACATTATTGTATATTTCTGACATTCAAGATCTAGAGTAAATCAGTTGGTAAACAAAAATATTTATACGGAATTTATTATCAATAGAGAAACAAATAAAACAAATAAATATGTTTGTTTATTGCTAAGTTTTTTAGCTGTACCATAGTCTACTTCCATGTGGCTAGAATAGAAAGTGAATCCCATAATTTAGCATTACAAACTCTCAAGGTTGCTAATAGCTGAACGAAAGGAAACATGAGAAAAACATTGGCTTTCCAAGAATGAGATGGATGTTTTGAAATTACCGAGACATATTAAGCATGGAAAATTATATTTTGTATTGTATTTAGGTTGAATACCGTGATAAAACTTTTCAATGTATTATTATATTATAGTTAAAACTAACTAAACATAATTTCTTCTTTGTTCATAAAAATGAGATAAAGGAGTGCCATCTATTCGTAAAATAGTATAAAGCTTTCTGGTCCAGATAAAAATCACAGAACATAGAATTAAAACTCGATTCTTTATATTAATAATTTCTCAACTTCAATATACCGTTACATTGTACATTTTCTGTGAATTTAAAAATACGCTTTTTTAATCAATTTTATTAGGGCTTTACTTTACGTGACCAACTTGTTAACATGCCCAGAGTTTACGTCTTAAGTTTCATAAAATTCCCTTCCCAGTGCCCCCCTAGTACAGCGGTATGTCTTCGGATTTACAACGCTACAATCAGGGGTTCGATTACCCTCGGTGGGCTGAGCAGATAGCCCGATGTGGCTTTGTTATAAGAAAACACACACACACCCTTCCCAGTATTTGAATTTGTTTACCTTAAAGAACTATACAGCTGAATAGATTGTAAGCAAGTAACGTAAGCATGAATAATGAAAAACATACAATTATGTACTAAATACAATGGAGCGCCATTAAGCCACGGACCAGTAAACCGCGAAATCGCTTAAGCCGCTGTAGCAAGTCTTGTGAGCGATGTGAGCGACGATTATCGCGGCTCACCGCTAATTTAAGAACGTGTAAATACGCAGCTTACGAATTTAATCCTGGCTTTATAACTTCAAGGGGATATTTAAAAAGGATTTGCTTTAATTTGGAAAATAAATAAAATATATTACAATAAAAATCGACCGTTAATCTACCTTATCCGCTCTCTATGTCAGCTTTATGAAGGCCGCCAATTTTACCGAATCACACCTCTCCATACATTAAAGTTAATCCACGGTAAATCCGTGAAAAAAGTGATCAATAATTAAAGTATTATTTTTAATCCGATATTTTTATGGAATTGTATAAATATTGGCCACAAACCCAATAGAAATCACTTCAGTTTCTGAATATATCATATTCAGTGAGCATATCATATAGACAAATTTCTATCCCATGAGTACCAAACGTAAACATGCATCCTATGACGTTCAGCAAAAGCTGAATGTCATAGAAAGAATACGAAACGGCGAAACTCGCGCTAAAGTTAGTAGAGAGTTAGGCATACCTGAGTCTACATTGCGTGGGTGTATTAAAGATGAGAATAAATTAAGAGCATTTCTTGATGAACTTGATGAGGGTGGTTTGAAACGCAAGAGAGCTAGAACAGCACAAGATTCTGAGTTAGACAAGGCAACGTTCAATGCATTTTGAGAAGCCAAAAACAATGGAACTCCCTGAGATCTTTGAAAACTGGTTTCACAAGACGTTCGTCCCTGATGTCCGGAAACACCTGAGGAACAAGGGACTAGAACAAGGGAAAAGCGAACCATCCCAATGCATTGGTCGTTTGTGTTAAAACGGCACTTGTCAATTGTATCTGAATAGTCTATACATTAATATTATAATGATCACGCAATGGCCCGGATGAGTCTTCTCGGCGGAGCTGTTGGCGACTTCGGCTTTTCAGTCACAAAGGTTTAAGCCGCGGACCACTTAAGCCGCGGTTAAGCAGGTTGACCCCCCAAATACCGCGGCTTAACGGCGCTCCACTGTAACTTTAACGCAAAATTACCCTTCGCAGTATAAAAGTTTGGGTACGCCACAAGAGTGATAGATAAATCCCACTTTTTGGTTAGATGAGAGTAGTCCAAGAAGTGACGGAAGACAATGTTAGAGAAACGGCTATGTTGAATCTACTGTTTCGTGGACTATAATACTTAGAAGCAGACATTTTGCGCAGATGAAAATGATAATGGACAGGGGGAGAAAACTTTTAAATGTTCTTATATGTATATTTGTTTTTATGTTATTAAAACTTAAACGTAAAACACATTGCCTGTTACGATGTCAACTACAAAAAATAAATTATGGTAGTGAATGATATGTTCAAACAAGTTATTTTACACAAAAGTATCCATTTTTCTCAACGTAATGTTTCAACACGTTGCTGTTCACTACAGTTTCTTGGCAGTCTGCCAGTATTACCTTCATCGTTTGAAATATCTTCTCCACTTTATATATTACAATTATCTTTTATTTTTTATTTCAGTTTTATGTATTTTTCTCCTTTTAACAAATTTTGCATAACCGAGACTCTCCAAATTTGAACAATGAAAATGAAAACTTGTTTTACGTTTTTTCGTCAGTTCCTTGAAGAAAACATGATATCTTACGAACTACTTCGCCTCAGTTTTAACAGCATTTCGCGGCAGGATGACACTTTCCAGTACAGTGAAAAAACAGTCTTCATCTGTACAGTTTTCACTTTTCCTAAATTGTACTTTTCTTCTTATGAACAAAAGAACAAGAAATAAAAATTATCGAACTTTCAACACAAGATACTAAGGTATGTTGAGTTGTAATTCTTATTTTCGCCTCGTGTTTAATTTTCTTGTCTGATAATAGATATAGGTTAGGACATTTTTCAAATTGATGCTTGTCTATGACATAAGTTATTTTCCAACTAAAGTTAATAATTTATGTAATAAATAGTGACATTTTTTACTGAATATGGCAGAACTGTATTTATGTTTTAACTCTGACAGTTGCTGGTATTTAATATTATTTCGTGAATGTTATATAAATTTTCTTTGTTGTCCGAGGTAAAATAACTTTACCGTATACATTGGTGTCTTTTTCTATTTAAACTATGAGGAATATGTTATTCTCGTTCCCTGGGGCCTTACGTTACGTTTGTATGAAATATTAATATTAGTTTGGTATACAAACAAGCCGAAATAAGAATAAAAAACGATGTATAAATTGAAAGGATTCCAGGGTACAGGCTATAATGTTGGATAAAAAAGTTACCCCACATATCATGTCAGTCTTTTTATTATTAACGTTTAAGGTGTAACGTATGATAATTAATAGCTTTTTATTCAAATTTTGTAATATATCTCTGACATAAACGTAAGTTTATTTTTAAATCAATAAAATAGTTAAATCCCTCAACATTATATCTACACGTATTTTCGAAATAGTGGTATTGGTAATTTAGTATAAAATATGTCTAAAGATTTATCTGATAGTTGATATTCAGTTTCTGTGTATTAGCTTGGATATATTCAAGGTAAAATAGTACTGGCAGATATTAATGTTAGGTATTGATCTATATTAATTTTTTTAACCTATTGATGTTGCATACAAGAGGTTGAACAATTTGTGTACTTGTGAGCATAATTTCAAAATTATGCGAATAAATAACATTATTTATTCTAATAAAATTAACTACAGACCATTTCCAAGACGTTTTCTCTAAGGAATTTCTGATTGATGCGGGTTACAGATTTAGTTAAGTACAGAGGAAAATGCCAGCCTCAACTCTACATACTTAAAAGCTGACACCAATGTACTGTTAGTAAACACCATACTTCTATGGATTGACTGTCAAATATACTATGGCTTCATCAGTATAATACAAATATAATACGAAGGTTCATGTTGACCTGTAGGTTATATCATAACATAAAAGATCAAACAAGAATTAATAACATACCGCTTATAGACAGTAGATTTGTACAGATGTGGGGAAAAGGGGAGATTTAATATAATGCACAAACCTTTCCCTGAATGAAATTTTTCTCACAGACCCATCACATGTCGATGGAAGAGGAAAACTCGACACAACTGTTCTTGTATTATTACCCAGGTTATTAATGTCCAATTGTTGAACAGTTGGGCTAAACCTGGTATGTTGTGATGGTTAGGATTTTCATGTACCATATGGTATGCAATGAAAAGTGTACATGTAATCATAGTGTTATAATTAAACTTGACGAATAGCTTTGGATTTAAATAGTTACATGTTTCTAATAATGTCACTTACTATTGCAATTAAACCTGTGAGGACTCACAGAATGACATAGTATGTAAAGGTCATTCTGCTTGTTGTTTTAGTGGTGTAAGAATTGGATTAAGTGGTAGAACGTTAGGATAACAAGGAAACGATTAACACTCAGGACACTTGAGTATTAATATGGAATTTTGTTATTAATAAAATATATAATAAAAATAATTATTGTGTTTCTTTGTGATTAAGTACAAAACTGACAAATGTGTTTTTTAGTTATGACCACACCAAGGATCGAAATTTGAATTTTAACTATTTAATTCAAAAATCGTCCACCGTGATATTAACCAAACATTCACTAACACTATATCAATGAATGAATATAGTCACTTCTACTGAAGACAGTTTAAAGCACAGAGAACGTGTTACAGAATTTAAAAACAAAACCAGATTTAATTTCTATACATTTAACAGAAAACACACTCAAATAAGTCTCTACAAAACATTTAATTGTTATTCAACATCCTTTTATTTCAATATTAACTTATAAAATTAACGTTCACCTCTGGAGACAAAACTGTTAGACATAATACACACTGCGGACACTCTTCCTTACTGACATCTTCGGAAAAAAAATGAGGTCTACACAACTATCGTTCAATTTCGATATTTTCTTTCCTTTACAACTTTGTCTCTCGTATGTGGTTCGCCATCCTTTTCTTCACTCGAATACTTATTAATGTTCAAAAATATCTCCATTTTTATGCACAAGGATTAAACATCAACAAAATAATTCCATGAACTTTGCTAGAGCTCGCAGACACTTCGTCACAAAAATCTTCAGTTATTTTAATTCCTGATGGACCCAGAGAGTCAACAGGTATTTATACACAAAATATAAGATACGAAAATGTTCGCGAAGTTACTGGCGCAGCCAAAAGTACAAGTAAACTAAGACATATCTCAAACATTCATGAACGTCATCGAAACGAATGTACTGAGGTCGAATGTTAAAAATGTGAACTACTTCGAGCTCGTAGTTCGCGCCGTGTCCGAAAGATGCAGATATTGCTGTGATTCCATCGAAAATTTGAAATATCCTTCGGCGCCTCTGGGAGTTTGCCGCGGCGCACGTTTTCGGAAACACTGACGTAGCCTACAAAACAGGATAGTGAACATAGCCGTTTCGTTAACATGATCTTTCACCTTTTTTGAAATACTCTCATCTGACAAATAAGTGGGATTTGGCATTCACACTTGTAGAGCACCAAAATCCAGATTTTGCTGAATTTAATTTTGCGTTAATACAATGCCATGAATGAAACACAGGATTCCCAGCATGTTACCCATCTGGCCACATTCAGCCCTTAGAAATTGATTTACTAGCTATTTTATAAAGATCATAGAAAATATTACAAATGACTGTGGTATTAAATTAGGAGATTATTTTCATTAGAAATGGATTTTTAATTCTATGTACTGGGTTTTTACCAGAGACGAGTTAACTGTATAAAATTTTTACTAAAAGATAGACTGCTAACATTATCTTTATGAGAAAATAACAGATTCCTTTTTACTTACTTTTTACTGTTGAAAATGTTTTACTACGCTATCAAACACAAATACGGCATTTTAGAACAACCGATTGACTGCTTTTAATATAACTGTATGTGTTGCGATCCAACAGCGTAAAAAATGTGTGACAATCAGTGCTTGCTTTTATAGCCAAAATTTTCACCATTTGACAGTTAGAAACAGACATCAATTGCTATTTCCACCTTTATATCATGATATAACCGACAGATTAACATTAATCTTTTTTTATTATCTTGATGCAGCCTCACCCTTTATGGCAATAAGTCCATAGAAGGATGTTGTTTGCCAACAGAATTATGGTGCCAGCTTTGACATACGCAATATGACCATCTGTTTTTTTAGCTGTGACCTTAACCAACGTAAAAAATCGTTTTTCACCTACTGTATAGTTAATTTTGTTGCCCTAATGCATGTAAACATATTCTTCAATATTTGTTACGACGTACTCCAATATATCACGTGCTAGAAGCCGCTAGTAAAACTTTGGACTGGCTAGCCATTCAGCTGTGACCTTCAAAATGAGTTTGTAAACATGGTTCTTGTGTTGCGTTTGTAGAGTAAACTCCATCTAACTTACATTGTTCACAGTTCTAAAGGTGTTTCAATAAATCTCTGTTCTAGGTCATATCTAGATCATTAACTTCATACATAACTTTCAATGTAAGAGTGCTGGCTGGTTATAGAATATTTTGGTTCTTCTTGTCGAATGTTTTCTTTCAGAAATGTTTCTGTAACAGTGGGTTAGAACATTTCCTTGGTAACAGAAAACATTGTAAACCAACCGTTCCAGAAAGAAACAGTTTTAGGGGCATCTACACATTACCAAGTGAAAACCAAAGACATTATGTTTATTACCAGGATCAACATCATTGATTGATCAATATGTTATCATATATACTAAATTACTTCATAATAAACATTCATTATACTTGTAGAGGATAAATCGATGACTTACTGTAAGAAACTGTTTTGTATTTAAAACGAGATTCATGAAACTATTTCACACAGTACTTTCCATAAAATAGATAATACTATTTATTAGAAGAGTTTACAGATCAAACCGAAGATATCAAATTTGATTTATTTTGCTCACCAAATGGCAATAATATAGTGTTTTCTACTGACGAAATATACTTCTTGAAGTATACTTCATTTACCTTAAGTTGAGAAACTGTTAACATCGAGAATTGATATTGTTAAAATTCGGGTTTTGATCCCTCGTGGTCACAACTAATACAGATCTTTGTCAACTTTTAACAACAAATAAACACAGGAATTATTTGTATTTGTTTTTGTTAATACTAAAATTCCATGTGAATACTGAAGTATCCTCAGTGTTAATCGTTTCCTCTTACACTTCCAATGTGCTTTGTATCATTCAACGTTAACGTCCACGTCCAACTACCCTTCTAAGGTTATTAGAACAACAGCAGGTAGGAGGATAATCATAACAAACAAAACCTCTTCCACATACTGTGTCACCTGGACAAGTCCTCACAGCTTCAGACAGTAAACAAAATGACATTATTAGAAGGCGTATCGCTATTAGTAAGCTACTACAGTAAATATATTGTACTCACAGCTGTGAACTGTATGTTAAAACAAATGACCACAACACCACATGAATCATCTAACAGCTGTCGAATTAATGTAAATATCATTTTATACACTCGTTGATTAGCAACAAAAACACATGGCACTGTTATCTGTTTTTTTATTATTAATATTACTTACTTTCAGTTTTGACTGTGGGTGGTGATGTCTAGCTGTCATCCCTCTAGTCTTATACTGCCAAATTAGGGAGGGACGACCACAGATAACCCTCATGTAGCTTTGCGCAAAATTGACAAATTCAAAATGGTACTTTTAGTTTTATATTTGTAACAACAAGTAGGAATTGAAATTTAAATATTTACTTTAAGAGCTGTAAAGACAGATGTATAAAAAAGCAGGGTTATACAAGTATGGTTGTATAACTCTGTATTGCTGCTTCATGCATGAAATCATGTTGAAATAATTTAAAGTATCATTTCATTTGCTCTAAACTATAAAATAATCAACATTATTTTTTCATTAGAAATATAGACAAGTTTCAAACTTTTAGCTTTCTATTTTTTTATAAATTATCTTGTTTTTATTAAACATTCTGTTGCAAACCTTCACCAACAACAAATCAGAAGTAAAGACTGTAACTGGTTCCTTAACTACAAAGAAGATACATACATAACTACATACAAAACTGTATGTGTGAAATCAGTCTTAAATAATTTAGAATTTCACCTGGAGTTGCTTTTCAACAGTGTTGTAAGCACCAAAATTGTAGTAATTATGGTAGTCTTTATTTCTCTGATCTGTTAAAATCAGTATTCATGTAGTTACTGCAATCCTACTTTATAACGACGCCCAATTTAAAACGATGAATTCTATCTGTTACTAGCTATTAAAGTAAGGTATAGGACAGAAGTCATTTGAGAGAGAATCACGGAATTATAAATATACTGTCGAGACACAGACACGACATATCACAAAGACACTAATGTCAGTACAACAACCGTACTAAAATTTGTGTATCCTTTCTTTATGTCGAAAGTTCCTCTTATTTGATAAATACAACTTGACAATTAATTCATTTCTTTTTCAACATCTTTTAAACTGTGGATGTTGTTCTAACTTAATAAAACTATGAAGTAGAACCTTCATTCTTACAGAAAGTTTACATCTAACATCCAAGAACAAGACACGACGGATCAACTAAAACACACAGAAAGTACAAATTAACAACAGATAGAAAAACGTCAAAGTTACCATGCGTGTGGTCAATTACTATTTTGTAAAATGAAACAAAAATATTAGATTCTGACAACATGATAATAAAAATATTTCCAATAAATACTAAAGATCTGTATTTACAAACAAGATATAAAATTATATTACCAAGGACTGTTGAATTGTTTGATAATTTTGAATTTATTTACAACAAAAATATACGGTACAATGAATTGTGACAAAAATGAACGCGGTATATGAAAAAAAATGTTACAAATATAAACAAAGCGAGAAAAATATCGTAGTAATTACATATATATATATAAAGTGAAAAAAATGACATACATACAAAGCAAAAACAAATATTAAAGATATACAATGCAAACAAAATCAATGGCATATATAAAAATTCTTGCTGTTTTAAATTAAGCACAAAGCAACACAATGTACTATCTGTGCTCTGCCCACCAAGGGTATCGAAACCCTATTTTTAGCGTTGTAAGTCTGCAGACATACCTCTAAAACACTAGTAGATAAGTAAACTTTAATTAAATATGTACAAAAAAAAAAAAAACAAATAAGGAAACGGACATGTATACACATGAAGCCAGAGTGGAGATAGGGCAGCTCAAAACTCAAGCTCAACCTAACCCCCCACCAATGCACAAAGAGGTGAGACGTCTGTCCGTCACTGATGAAAAAAGTCCTTGGAACTCAGCTGCATAAAGTCCGCCTCGAGGCGGGGTAACAGCTTATACCTGGCTTTAGCCATTATCTCAAAGTACGATACCGGTGCCTGTTCGAAAACAAGTTAATTTCGAACAAGCCAGATGACATATTTAAAGACTGTTACCGTTTATGGGAACGAAAAGGCCAAGTGGTTGGGAACAGGGTCGGGCACGTGGTATAAGATTGCCTCAGCCGAAAGCGGCGGGATCCGGTAAAGGTGGGCCACCTTTTCCCAGATCTCCACCGACGTCGGGCAGAAGACTAACCTGTACATAACAGACTCCACCTGAGAGTGACACACAGGACATAACTCAGTTCCACATCTCCCTCACTAGAAGGATGTTATGCACTATGCGCCAGTTGAAAGCTTGCAGATAGCTATCAACATTATGCAGGGAGACGCGGCCCTAAATAATGTCCCACGGCAGAGCAGGGTGGTGTTGCTCAATTCTGTGGGTACATTCAGGGACCAACAGGTAGTAGAGGGAAAAGGAATACGTCGAAACATCGTCATAACGCCGCAGCAGCTTCTACATACCAGGAAAGAGGGTCAAAACACATCAGTGTTTGCAGGATGAATGGAACACCAAAGAACCTGAGACCTGTGCCAACCAAGAAACTAATGAGGTGGCAACGGGGATGACCCTCCAAGGACCGACAGCAAAAGGTAGTAGACAGTAAGAGAGAAGGACACTGGGTTATGACACAAAATATTCCCAGACCTCCCCTGTGAAGTGGCGGGATGAAAAAAAGCCGAGATATAGCCTCAGGCTAGCTACCCCACAGGAAGGCTAAGACATGGCGCTCAATAGCCCTTGCAGTGCATACATCCACAGGAAGAACAGCTCGAGGGAACCAGAGTATCCTCTTTCTCACCACCTCTGCTCTACCCAAGCTAGGTAGTAGCAGTAATCGTAGACTGACGACCGACACGATGCACCACCTCCACGCAGGCATTCACGTGGCACGTAAGAAAACGAGTCCCAAGGCATGTGGCTGGGGAGGAAGTACAGTACAGTCTAAATGGGTAGTCGGCAGACGAAGTCCACTTGCCCAACCCCCCGAACCCGAGACTTAGCATAGTTGAGCTTAGCAGCGATGGCCTGAGAGCAACAGTGGACAATTGCTAGCGCCGAACCTGACGATGTTAAGTTCCCAAGGAACAAGTTCACATCGTCTTCTTGATTGATGTATTTGACACTCGTATCCCCCGGCAACTGGAAGCCACGCAGCGAGACCGAGTGGTGAAATAAGAGAGCATGCACTCGATCACCAATGCATAAAGCAAGGGGGACAACAAACAACCCTGACAAACTCCCTGTAAGATGGGAAAGGAAGACATAAGGTATCCATTAATCAAGTGCCTGCTGTAAGTGGTCGAGTACAAGGCTTGCACGAACTGGACAAAGACAGGAGAAAGGCCACACCTCTCCAGAACGAACCGCAGAAATTTGTGTTGAGCTCGATCAAAAGCTTTGCTCTGGTCTAGAGACACAAAGACTGCAGGGATATCTCTGTCTGTGATGTAATGGAAAAGGTACCTGAGAAGCACCAGATTTTGTTAGATGTTTCTGCCCCACACGCCGAAAGACTGAATGCAGTAAACCAAGGAAGACATAACCACACCCAAACGGTCATACAGGACTTTAGAAATAATTTTTGCACCCACATTCAAGAGAGATATGACAGACTCGACAGAACAGAGCCTCTGAACAAGGGGAATCAATTCATTTCCAACCTCATCTTCGGCAAGGAGGGAGACATTGAGCCTTTACAAACAAGGGCCCCGAAAAAAACGGGGACAAAATCCTGGAATGTGGTTGGAAGCGCCCGATGGTGAGGCACGTAAAACGAGACATCCCCAACCTGGTTAACTGCAGCCCCACTAAGGCTTTGTCAAAGGCCAGACGTTACATAGAACTTGTCAAGGCGACAAAAAACGATCTGACTGGTCCAAGTGGCCACAAAAGTAGACCCATGCAGCACACGCCAGACATCAAAAAAGTCGAAATCTGACAGCACTGCGCGCAGAGACTACGTACACCGATCACCAGAAAGAGGATCGCCCCCAAGCTTGTCAAGGTGAGGATCCAAAATGCAGTTGAAGTCGCCACCAAGGACAATATATAACCTGTTCAAGCCCGAAAAGAAGGGCTCCACCTCCCCAGACCAGACAGGTACACAGATATTGAGAAGCCGAATCTTACGACCCCCAGTGACAACATAAGCACTCACAACACAACCCCTCAGCATCACTATTTCACGTGAGGATTGTGCCATTAAAATATGGGTGAAAGAGGATCCCCACCCTCTGTGCACGTGTCGTGCCAAACGACCAGAAGACACGGACAGGACAGCGGGAAGAAAACGAAAAATGATCCCTCCGAGAGACAAAATGGGTCTCCTGCAAAAAATAGCATCAACTGCAAAACGGTTGAAGAGGGAAAATGCATTGAATTGCTTAGCAATGACACGCAACCCTTGGATGTTTGAAGTGATGCAGGAGAACCCTATCAGCCAATCAGAGGGGAAATCAGTGATGCTGCTACTTTGTCTGCACTGTCTGGGGTTGGGGCGAGCGGCCTCTTGACGCCACCCGACCTCAACCTCGCTTTGCAGCTGCAGCTGCTGGCATCCCACCATCGTCGCTGCACAAAAGAGACATCCAGATCAAATCTGGAAGAGACACGGGGCTGCAGGGCCCCCGCTCCCCCTCATTCTCATCACACAGTCCCGAAAGACTGGGAGGACTGGCAAAGTCAATGAGACAGTTGAACGAACCAGATGATTGAAGCTCGTCAAACGTCGGGGTGGGAGCTAAACCGGCGTTGGGTAAGGAAGCCAAAATACCCACTACATCCGAGTCCTAGGCAGGGGTCCCTCAGAACCCCCACCCACATCCCTGCCAGCAGGGGAAGCCTGGGCCAACACGGAGGCACCATCTCCCCTGGCCGACCCATCCTAAACAGAGAGGGCTGGACCCTCCTCAAAGGATCCCACTCCAACACTTACTGAGGTGGTAAAAGCAGAGGTGCCAACGCAACCCCAACCCCTCAACAGAAACAGGGGACACCACAAGGTCTCTCAGGGTGGTCAGTGCCTCCTCAGAGACCCTAACCACCTTTACGGCTCCCTAAGCGTCCCCCTCTGTCACAAGGACCACAGCCCCCACACCCTGGGCGGGAGAGACACAGCTCTCCACAGAAGACTGAGACCTTCCCGATTTAAGGGTTCTGCTGGTGCAGGCGCCCCCTCAGAATCCCCACCCCTGGCAACAACAAACCACTGTCACTGCCTGTGGTGTCTCGCTGACACTGATCTAAAGTTTCTTTAAAAACATACTACGAAACACCGTTGAAATTTTGAATTTATTTAAAACAAAAAGTAATAGTACATGAAATCGCGACAAAAACAGCACACGGTATGAATTACGAAAAAAAATGGTACTTATGGTACAAAGTAAAAAACAATGACATATATACAAGGAAAAACACGAAATACGGAACAAGAACAATGAAATATATACAAAGCAAAATTAATTAAATGTATACAAAGCAAAAATAAGTAAAGTTATACAAAGCAAAAATAATTAAAGAGATACAGAGTCATTTTTGGTTGGGTAAACTTATGGGTTTCTCTCAACTCCTGCAAATGCGGTCACAGAGTACTATTTCACTCTTATATTGATACATTGGCCACATACATAGCAGAATGCGTCTGGAGAATGTTCAAAGCTTCTTGATGCCATCTCTGATAAAATCAGATAGGTCTGTGTGTTCACTTAGGCAACTAGAGCTAAACTGAAGTTGTGAGTCGTGAGCCCCTGTATATATATTACTGTGGAAAGTTATAAAAAGTTCTTGAAAATTCTCCTAAATTCTACAACATTTTAGAAAATTCTTGTGAATTCTACAACATCCTACAAAGTTTTTGAAAATTCTTGTAATTTTGAGAAAATTCTCTATCAGCTACTAAGCACTGAATCTACCTGAAATGTTTTGGAAAATGTGTAGGTTTGAAAATTTCATTACGCAGTTCACAAAAGCAAAGTTTGAAGAGAAAAATATTTCTTTCACGTTTACTATAGGCATAAGCAATTGCGAATAACACTTTCTGTTTAGAAACAAAAAAAGTAAACATTTTGTTACATAGTGTAATCAAATTACAGTATTATAGAGACATTCAGAGAGACACAAACTGAGCAAGTAGGAAACTGTGAGTGATTATTTGTTATTTACATGTAAAACATTTCTGTTAACGTGGCTGATGTAGTGATGGAATAACTTTAAAACTGTAACTGGAAATGAAGTTGTGTGATTAGTGTTGAATACATACCACTATGTATAAGAATGAAAACTATATAACTCTTCTCACATAGAGTTTATATAATAGATGTACACAAATATTTATACATCAATAAATATCAGCGGACACACGTAGTTGTTGCAACATTATGACAAACTAACTTCGATGTGCGGTATTATAGCCACTATTTAGTTATTTTCACATTAGAAGTCACTGGTATCTGTAAACAGAATTCTTTCGTTTCACCAATAATATACAGGCTGCTCAGATGATTCTTCTACTCCTAAGCAGGTAAACATACTGTTTGTTTCATTGGTTGATTTTTTTAAATTTTGCCCACAGCTATTCAAGGTCTATTTGCGTTAACCGTCCCTAATTTAGCTATATAAGACTAGAGGGAACGTAGCTAGTCATCACCACCCACCACCAACTCTTGGCAACTCTTTTACTAAAGAATAGTGGGATTACCAGTGCCGTTATAACGCCTTCACGGATGAAAGGGCGAATAGGTTTGGATTGACGGGGATTCGAACCAGCGAACCTCAGATTACGAGTATAGCCCCCTAACCACCTGGCCAGGCTGGACCAGAACTGTTTAAAATATAATATAATGTCTGTGTAATAATCGAACTTACTATTTTAACAGTAACGATTATAACTGTACAAAAGAGGGCGCTAACTTCGACAACTACATATTGTGCTTTACAACCAAACATAATCAACACTGGAGTAAATCTTCTGGACCACAATGTGAATTCAACTTTATTTCATTTTTTACATTTTTCAGTAATGTTTTAACAGTCATACATACATCTAAATATTAACAACAAACTATAATGATTTAGCTAAATAAGCAATAGTCGTTCAGTTGTGACAAAATAATAATATTAATTTTAAACATATTCTGACTTATACTTATTTTCAGACTTCTTTAACAGGCAATACATTCAGTACAATAAATAAACACTTTCTGATTTTTACCAATAATTTAAATTCGATGTCCACCTTTATTGATGGTTGAACTACATATGTTTTAAAATAGCAAATTTAAGGGAAAGTGTATGGTTACATAGCAAAGTAAATTATTATTATTTACTTCTGTTTTGATTATGTTTGGTTGCATAACACAGTATGTAGTTCTCGAAGCTAGCGACCTCTTTGTACAGTTATAATTATTACTGTTCAAATAGTATTGTTCTTCATGTCCAGTTCCACTTCTGTCCAATTTTTATTATATACCAGTTTGATCATTACTCAGAACAAAACCACATTGGTCTATTTGCTGCGTTCACTATGAACAATAAAATCTCAGATATAAGCGTTCTGAGTACTTAAACTTACTGTTGTTCCATTGAGGACTTTTTTGAATACTTTGGGTTAGTTCTTTTGAAATCTAGCTTCATCAATTTACAAAAAATCGTAAAGGTAAAACGTATGTGTTCAACCTTACTTTAACATTTCACGACAATAATAAAATGTAACGAAAACATAAAGAATTGGAGTTCAAAAGGTTTGGATAAAGACAAAATAATTATTTTATAACGTTTTGTATTTATGGAACAAATACTGAAGCTATCTGCTAAAGTCCCTAATTGGTAATTACTGACTACAAGGAAGACATCCATTAATTAAGTATCACCATACCACCCACCAAACGATTAACTGTCACTATTGTATGATACTGATAGCTCAAATTACAGATAATATGTTGTGTTATAACATGAATTCAACCCGTGCTCAATTACTCCGACATTATTTGCTCTGTATCACAAGTCTAACTCTCTCCTGTTATACGTTTATATTTACAAATAACGAAACAAAAACATTAGATATTCAGTAGAAACACTATTCTGTTGGTAAACACTATCCTTCTTTGGACTGATTGCCATATATGGTGTGGCTGAATCAAGATAATACACAAAGGTTAATGTTAATCTTTCGGTTATGTCATAACATAAAAAGAGAAATAGGGATTATTGTCTGTTTTTAACTGTCAAAAGGTGAAAACTTTGGCTATAAAATCAAGCAGTGGTCGTCACACATCTTTTTAGACGTTGGTTGTTTTTTACGCTGTTGTTCATGATTACTATCAACACACATAATTATATTAAAAGCAGTCAATCTGTCGTGGTGAAACGCCATATTTTCAAGAAATATATTTCGTTAATATAAGGAATGTATATTATTGCCATCTGCTGAGCAAAACAAATCATACTTCATGTATTCCCTTTAATTTCAAATATTAAGTTCTCATGTGATTATTAACAGTTTTTTATTGAAATATTTCTAAGGAAATTCCGACTTAAACGAAAGTTTGTTATGAAGTCATTAAACAAATTATATCTCTGAACATTCCAAAAAAAAACAACCCATATACAGTACAGTGATACTGGAAGTTTATTATAAAATATTTCTAAAGACTTCTCTGATACTGGGTATTCTATTGGTGTCTAATAATTACCACTGACAGATATTAGTATTAGGTATTGATAACGTCATGATCTATAGAATTTTTTTACTTTGTTGTTGTTACTTATAAATGTATGAACCATTTGTCTCCTTGTGAGATTAGTTTGTAATTTCTGCAAAAAATAACATTATTCATTCAAACAAAATTAAGTATAGACCATGTCTAAGACGTTATTTTGTAAGGGATTTTTAGTTGGTACAGGTGAGAGATTTAATTCAGAATAGATAAAAACTGCATATTTAAAGCCTGACCCCAATATTCTGTTATTAGAGACCATCCTCCTATGGAATGACAGTGAAATATGGTATGGCTTCATCAATTAGCCATAAAAGTCCATATTAACCTTTCGGCTAAATCGTGAGATAAAAATTAAAGTCATAGTTAATTATATACCGTTTATAGATACTGGATGTATCGTACCTCACTTCTGTGTTTTTGGAATTCCTAGAATTCTCTCAAAAGTCCTTGTATATGGACGTTGACAGTGTTTCATAAGTGGAAATCTAATGTAATGTACAAAACATTCCTTTAGGGAAAGTTTTCTCACAGACCCATCACAAAGAATATTGTTGGTAGTATACGAAGAGTTTACAAATCTGTCCTTGTATTATTACCACAGCTTATTAATGTTCCACAGTTGGACTAGACCTGGTATTTTTTGGTGGTTAGAAGATATAGGATACAAACATATCGCGAATGTTTTGACCTTTCTTCTTGGGGACTGTAATGGGACCATAAGCTCCACTATTAGTTCCAAAAGTGTAGCCTAAAAGTTGACGATAGATGGTTTTTTATTAGCTACCATTTCTCTAGTCTAACACTTGAAAATTAGTGACTGATAGCTTCGCACGAAATTCAATAGAAAATCAATTATTGAACTCGTTGGTTACTCTTACAGTTGGTATAAATGTAGAAACAAACACAGTTATTAAAAATTTAGGGTTCGAGGTATTTTTAAGCTACTTTAATAATCAACTAAAGCTTCTTTGATTGTGCTGCCTTCTACTTCCTAAAAAAACTATATTTGATGTAACCATTGTAATTTTAAACGCTTTAACTTTCCAAGATAGTAGATCTAAGGGTTAAGAGTATTTAAAAGACTTATTAGATTTTTACCAAACATTTCAAAACCAACTTGAAGTAAAATATTAAACACGGAATACTGCATCATTAGCTGTACATGCATGAAGGAACACAACTAACAGGTAAGTAAGACAGGATTCAATTAATTCATAAAACTAAAACATTAATAGGAATAAAAAAGATATTATTTATTAAATAAAGTTTCATATTTGGTAAGTGTTAAAAATAAATGTTCGTCATCTTTCAGATAATAAACATTATAATGTATTTCTGATATTCTAGATCTACAAATAATCACATTGGGAACAAAAATATTCATAAGGGATTTATTGTGAGTAATGAGAAAAATAAAAATAAATTTGGCTGTTTATTGACAAACACATAGCTGTATAATAGTCTACCTGAGATAAAGCCACCAGAGAAATCGAACCCTGTAATTTAGTATTTCAAGCTCTCTAGGTTTACAGTTACTAAACGGAAAGAAACCCAGATAAACATTTGCTTCTCAAGAAAATTACGAATGTGTTTAAATTAATTGCATGTCTTGTCTATGGAACATTATATTTGTAAAATATGTCTTTATAGCGTAGTAAAACATTTTCAATCGTCAGAAATAATTAAATAGGAATCTCTTTTTTCCAGTTACAGATAATGTAAAGCAGTGCCATCTTTCTGTAAAAATTGTATAAATCTAAGTTGTCTATAGTAAAAACCCAGTACACACAATTAAAAATTCATTCCTTATGTCATTAATTTCCTAATTATAATACCACATTCCGTTGTAATATTTTCTGTGACATTTATAAAATAGTTACTAAATACATTTGTAAATGCTGAACGTGAAGGGCTGGTTAACATGCCCAGACTATGAATCATATGTTTCATTTTTAGCGTCGTATTAACGCAAAATTAACTTCAGCAAAATCTGGATTTTGATGCTCTACGAGTGTGAATGCCAAATCCCACTTATTTGTCAGATGAGAGTATTTCAAAAAGGCGAAAGATCATGTTAACGAAACGGCTATGTTCACTATCCTGTTTTGTTGGCTACGTCAGTGTTTCCGAAAACGTGCGCCGCGGCAAACTCCCAGGGGCGCCGAAGGATATTTCAAATTTTCGATGGAATCACAGCAATATCTGCATCTTTCGGACACGGCGCGAACTACGAGCTCGAAGTAGTTCACATTTTTAACATTCGACCGCACTACATTCCTTTCAATGATGTTCTCGAATGTTCGAGAATTTTTTTTGTTTATTTGTACTTTCGGATACGCCAGTAACTTCTCGAACTTTCTCGTTTCTTAGATTTTATATATAAATACCTGTCGACTCTCCTGATCCACCAATAATCTAAATAACTGAATTGTGTTGGGACTAAGTGTGTGCGAGCTCTAGCAAAGTTCAATTAATTATTTTGTTGATTTTTAATCCTAGTGCATAAAAATGTAAATATTTTTGAACATTATTAATAAGAAGTGTGGGAGTGAAGAAAAGGATGGCGAACCACAGACTAGTGATAAAGTTGAGAAGAAATGGAAATATGACTATAGTCATCTATTCTTTTTTCTTTCAAAAGTATCAATCATGAAGAGTGTCCACAGTGTGTATTATATATAACAGTTTTGACCCCAGAGTGCATATTTCCAAGTAAAGCTAAACGCTACTTAGAGACCATCCATCCCAACATGACTAGTAAATCCCTTGGCTATTTTACCAGAAAGTTAAAAGAATTGAAAGAACAAAACGGTAAATTTTTGAAACAAGCATCAAAACCAAGCAATGCTTTCCTAGTATTTAAGTAGGTGAAATGTAAAAAAGCCTCACACCATCAAAGAAGAACAGATTTTACCAGCTGCAGTAGATATGGTGAACATTATGGTTGACGAATCTGCGGGAAGACTGCTTTCAACGGTGCCTTTATCGAACAATACTATCAGTCGTAGAATCAAACACAAGGGAGAAGACCTCAACAATTAGCTAATTGAAAAACATGAAAGGGAAGGAATTCAGGTTACAACAAGATGAGACGATGGACAGTAACAAGGATGGTCAGTTGATTTACTTTTCACTCAAAATAGTCCTGAAAAGTTTGTTGAAATTGGTGAACTTTATAAATACTTGGCCACAGAAAGCAAGGTTTTTAAAAACTGTGTGAGCATTTGGAATCTGAGCACGCATCTTTGTTGTACTACTGAAACACTCCATGGTTATCCCGTGGGAATGTACTGTCCTGTGTGTTAGAATTACAACAGTAATTCTACTCTTATCTTGAAGAAGAAGAACACGAATGTGCTAAAAACGTCTTGGATACTGATTGTTTGTCAAATTAGCATTCGAAAAACTGAATACCTTGAATCTCTCTAATCAGGGAAGCAACACACACATTCTGAAACTTACAGAAAAGTTTCAGTTTTCTGAAAAAAGTTTCCACTATGTTGAAGAAACATTAATGAACGTAGTGGCAAATTCAGTTTCCCCCTGTTGCAGCAGTAATGACAAGAAACCCATTCGAAGTAAAAATGTATTCTCAAGACAGCTAGTATGGTAAAATAAAGTACAGAAGAATGTTTCGACTTCAGGCTGACACACATCACTATACTGGTACAGATATGTTAGTGGTACAATTACTAGATTGACATCTTCAGAACACATACCTAGTTTTTTTCAACCACGTTAACTGTATTTATGCCAACATTAAGTTCACCTGTTAATAGAAAAAAAAACTAACCAAATAACAATTTTCAACCTGAAGATGAAAAGAACCGATACAGAATTCAAAAGAGAAATCCTCGGAAGAATCACACATGCTAGACTATACTTTCCGTGGGACGCAGCTCATGAAATAAAACAAAAATTCAACATATTGAGAAACCAAACAAACAGTCACAAAACTATGTTCACCTGATAACATTAACTATAAAATTAACATATACATGTAAAGTATAAATAACAGATATGTAAAAATCACTAACATATATTTATAAAGTATCAGTAGCATATACATCTAAAGTATCAGTAACACACATATGTAAATTATTCTAATAAGTACTTAAGATCTGTACTAGTATTATATTCATTATAATTGATATTATATAGAAAAACTTTGAAACAAGATATAAAGTTATATTACCCAGGATTACACAGAAAATATTACAAAGGAATGTGGTATTAAAATTAGGAAATTATTTCCATAAGAAATGGATTTTTAATTCTATGTACTCTGTTTTTACCACAGACGAGGCAGCTTTATTCAATTTTTACTAAAAGATGGCACTGCTTTACATTATCTGTGGGAGCAAGTTAGATTCCGATTTAATTATTCTTGACATTAAATACTGTTTTTAGAAGTTAGAGGGCAGCACACTCAGAGAAGCTTTACTCGATTAATGAAATTGCTTAAAAATACCTTTAACACTAAATTTGTAATTACTGTTTTTGTTTCTATATTTATACCAACTGTAAGAGTTACCGACAAGTTCAACATTTGATTTTTTTGTGTTATTGAATTTTGTGCGAAGCTAGCCGTTACTAATTTTGAAGTGTTAGACTAGAGAGATGGCAGCTAATAAAAACCACCTTCCGTCAACTTTCAGGCTCCTCTTTAGCAGGGCCTGGCATGGCCTAGCGCGTTAAGGCGTGCGCTTCGTAATCTGAGGATCGCGGGTTCGCGCCCGAGTCGCGCCAAACATGCTCGCCCTCCCAGCCGTGGGGGCGTTATAATGTGACGGTCAATCCCACTATTCGTTGGTAAAAGAGTAGCCCAAGAGTTGGCGGTGGGTGGTGATGACTAGCTGCTTTCCCTCTAGTCTTACACTGCTAAATTAGGGACGGCTAGCACAGATAGCCCTCGAGTAGCTTTGTGCGAAATTCCAAAAACAAAAACAAAACCTTTTTAGCAACTAACTCGACTCATCGTCACATTACAAAGTCCACAAGGTGAAAAAAAGGTGATTCGACGATTTGTTTGTATCCTATGTGTCCTAACCTTAAGAACATACCAGGTGTAGTTCAACTGTTGGAAACCTGTGGTAAAAATACAAGGACAGGTGTCTAGACTCTTGTACTACCACCAACAATATTCTATGTGATGTGTCTGTGAGAAAACTTCCACTGAAGGAATGTTTTGTACATTACATTAAATTTCAATTTCCCCTTCCCTCATTTACAGTCATGTGAAAAAGTTAGGACACCCTATGAAAACCTGTGTATTTTTGTGACATTTTTGGATATATAGATATTTAATCTCAATTTTAACAACACTGAGAGATTATAGGAATATAACTAAACAATTAAAACTGAAGAAAAGACTTTTCAAAATCTTCTGTAAATATCATGCTACAAAAATGCATATTCGAACTGAGGAAAAAGTTAGGACACCCTACTTTCTAATAGCTAGTGTTACCCCCTTTGGCTGAAATAACTGCAGTGAGATTTCCTATAGCCATCTACTAGTCTGTGACATCGGTCTGAAGGAAGTTTGCCCCACTTCTCAATGCAGAATTCTGTCATCTGTGATGTGTTTGAGGGATTTTTTGCATGTACAGCACGTTTCAAATCACCCCACAGCATCTCAATGGGATTAAGATCTGGGCTTTGACTCGGCCACTCTAGAATTCTCCATTTTTTAGGTTCCAGCCAGTCCTTGGTGGATTTTCTGCTATGTTTTGGGTCATTGTCGTGATGCAGGGTCCAGTTCCGCTTCAGATTTAATATTCTTACAGATGGTCTCACATGATCCTCAGCACCCTCTGATACACAGTAAAATTCATGGTGAATTCTACGATTGTGAGCTGTCCAGGTCCTGCTGCAGCAACACAGCCCCAAACCATGACACTTCCACCTCCATGCTTTACAGTTGGTATGAGATTCTTTTCCTGGAATGCTGTATTTGGTTTACGCCAAACATGTCCTCTGTTCTGGTGTCTAAATAATTCAGTTTTGGACTCATCTGTCCAAAAAACATTATTCCAGAAGTCCTGGTCTTTGTCTACATTCTCTCTGGCAAACTTCAGTCTGGTCTTGATATTTCTCTTAGAGAGCAAAGGTTTCTTCCTTGCACACCTCCCATGCAAGTTACACTTGTGCATTCTCTTTCTGATTGTAGAGGCATGCACTTTCACATCAACATTAGTCAGATCCTGCTGTAGGTCCCGTGATGACATTTTATGGTTTTTGGAGACCCCTTTTAGCATCTTGCGGTCTCCTCTCAGGGTAAACTTGCGTTGGCCGACCAGACCTGGGCAGGTTGGCAGTTGTTTTGAAAGCCCTCCACATGTTGACTATTTTCCGGACAGTGGAATGGCTTATTTCAAACTCTTTTGAGATCTTTTTAAATCCCTTACCAGACTCATAAGCTGCTACAATTTTCTTTCTGAAGGCCTCAGACAGCTGTTTTGCTCTCACCATGGTGCTCACTCTCACTTCAACAGTCAGGAGCACACCAAACTAAATGTCTGAGGTTTAAATAGAGTAAGCCTTATTCAAAATGCTGAGTAACGATCTTCTAATCATGTGCACCTGGTGTGATACACCTATGTGTGAGTTGAGCCACGTAATGTGGGTATAAATGTGGATGTGTCCTAACTTTTTTTCTCAGTTCGAATATGCATTTTTGTAGCATGACATTTACAGAAAATCTTGAAAAGTCTTTTCTTCACGTTTAGTTGTTTAGTTATATTCCTATAATCTCTTAGTATTGTTAAAATTGAGATTAAATATCTATATATCCAAAAATTTTACAAAAATACACAGGCTTTCATTAGATCTACTAACTTTTTCACATGACTGTATACACACTTATGAACAGAATAAAATTAACTCGTATTTGAACTGTTATCTCACGATTTAACAGACAGGTTAACATGGACTTTTGTGGCTAATTGTATTATATTGATGAAGCCATATCATATTTGACTCTCAGTCCATAGAAGGCTGGTTTTCAACAACAGTATATTGGTGTCAGGCTTCAAATATACAGAGTTCAGTTTGGCATTTTCTTCTCTACTGAATTAAATCTGTTACCTGCACCAACTAAAAATCCCTTACAAAAAGTCTCAGACATGGTCTGTATTACATTTGTTAAACTTAATAATGTTATTTATTTGCAGAATTTACAAATTAAAACCACAAGGAAACAAATAGTTCATCTATTTATAAGTAATATTAACAAGTATATATGTTAAAACGGCTTGTTTGGGTTGAGAATTTTTTTCTTACATAGAAGAGCGAACAACGTTTCGACCTTCTTCGGTCATCGTCAGGTTCACAAAGAAAGGAAGAGGTAACTGACCGGAAGCTGACCACATGATTGAAATGGATTGTGTAACTGAGTGTCCGAATGTAGAGAGCGTGCTTAGATGTTGGAATATATAATTTTATATTATTATATTATTTTTAATATAGGTATAAAGGTGTTCCTTTGTATTGGTTTATTTTGGGCTTGAGTTGTTGTATAAGTAAGGCTTCTTTAATTTTGCGTTTATGTTTGTTTCTTTATTTAGTATTTGAGTGTTTTCTATGGCTATGTTGTGTTTATTTGACTTGTAGTGTTCGAAAACGTGTGAAGGTGACTCTTTATGTTCTTTGAATCTGGTTTTCATTTCTCTACTTGTTTCTCCAATATAGAAGTCGTGGCAGTTAACACATTGTATTTTATAAATAATGTTGTTTTGGTGTTTGTCAATGTAGTTTTTACATAGTATAGACCTCAGTTGTGTGCCTGGTTTTTCTATAGACTTTGATAATTTGTATAATTATTAATTTATTATCTTCGAACATACGTGTAAGACATCTAATGTGACCTGCTACATAACTGAACTCAGAAAGTAATTTACAATAAGTGTGAAAAAATGTGTTGTTTCACCATTCTTAATTTGTGATTAGAAAATCCATGGATATCGAGTTTATTACTAATTAGACGTCGTCTAGAGAATTCTCTCTTTCGCTTTGACAGAAACTTGTCACTATCGAACTTTAAATTTCATTCTAATCTTCAAAAATAATCGTAAATTTCTAGTTTCTCGTCTCTATAATACAGAACAAAAAGAGAGAAAGACTATCAGCCTATCACGACAATAAATTAATGTTTGTAACATTCCTACTGTTTCCACTGAATATTTAATGTTGTTGTTTCATTATTTGTAAATATAAACGTATAACAGGAGAGAGTTAGACTTGTGATACAGAACAAATAATATCGTAAAAATTGAGCCGGTGTTAAATTCATGTTATAACACAACATATCATTTCTACTTTGAGCTATCAGAGCCACACAACAGTAACAGTTAATCATTTGGTGGGTGGTATGGTGCTACTTAATCAATGGCTGTTTTCCTTGTAGTCAGTAATTAACAACTAACGACGGTGGGAGACAACTTTAGTATTTCTTACATAAATACAAAACGTTATATCAAAATTATTTTGTTTTAATTCAAACCTTTTTTTATCTCCAAGTCATTAAGTTTCCGTTACATTTTATTGTTGTTGTTAAATGTTAAGTAAGGTTGAAGACTAACGTTTTACCTTTTCTATTTTTGTAAATTGAGAAAGCTAAATTTTAAAAGGGCCAACCAAAGGTCTTCAAATGTTCCTCAATAGGACAGCAGTAAGTTTAAGAACTCAGAACGCTTAAATCTGAGATTTTATTGCCCAGCGTGAACACATCAAATAGACCAATGTGATTTTATACTTATAACAAAATCTTCAGATATTTATACCGTTCTGTCATATCAGAGGAATAAAACATTCTGTCGTTCAGCTTTATTGTTATGAAACAAGAAACTCTTCAAAACATAACCATGTGACCTAGACATTTTAGTTGTAATGTTAGAAACGTAGATAACGTTTATTGTATGTAATACGTATGGTTATAGTTTGGATTTGTTTATTTTGCTCAGTTTTAAGGAAATCAGGTTAATTTACTTTATTTATAATGCAAATCAGATGATGATTTTTACGTTTGAACTTTCACCTCAATCTTGGTTAAAGTGAAAACAAAACATTCCAATTGATAAAAATTGCATAGAGAGGTTTTTCTTCAACGGGATCCGAACCATAAGATCTTTGATTTATAGTTCTAAGCAAATAAACCAGAAGACACGTAGACCTAATAATAAATTTAATAAGTATTTTATAAATGACGCATAAAATGTTTTAAAAAGAAAGAAACAGCGAAATTATAAGAATTCTTAACATAACTGGAAAAGAATTATAGTTACTCTAGTATCACAGAAGGAGATGCTGCTTTAACAGTAGATGGCACTGCTTTAAATTATAGTGAGGTTGTCATTCATTTTCAACTATTTTGACAGTTATTATAATTAAGTTTTCCAGGGTGCTAACCCCATAATTATATCAAACTTAAATAGTTTTGATAATATAGTGATCCATAATGATGATATTTTAGTGTTACGAAATCCTGCGTCATTTTTTTATCTCCAACTCATAAAAGTAAATTAAAGGAAAAAAATGTCACGTATCAGTAATATTTTTTCAAATATAAACGCTTATTAATTATTTATCTTCGATATTATCGTTCGATTTTACTATTTAGATGTAGGTTTAATTGTAAAATATTAATGAAACATGTAATGAGATTTTTCGTTACATATTAGGGCCGGAAAATTTATTTGTTGTTTGTATGTAATATCCAGTCACAATCAGTATTTAAAGAAACTATTGCCACCTGTTAGGCATTTCTAATACTTACTATTAAAATATTAGATTTCATGTACTGTTTTAAAGAGTTTGACGATCTCTTCGTTTTTTCATTAGCTCATTCAACGCTAATGAGATAATTTCAAACATTTTCTAAATATTTTATAGACAACTACCTCGTTCATAACAGACTTTAAATTCATTTACTTTAAGTTCAGAAACTGGTAACATCGATAATTTATAATCTTAAAATTCGGGTTTTGATCCCTTGTGTGGTGACAAATCAAATACATATTTGTCAGCTTTAACAACAAACAAACACAGGAATTATTTGTATTATTTACTTCTTATTGATGATACAATTCCATGTGAATACTGAAGTATCCTCAGGGTTAATCGTTTTCTCTTTCACTTTAAATATGCTTTGTATCATTCAACGCCAATGTCCACGTCCAACTCTCTTTCTAATGTTATTAGAACAACAGTAGGTAGGAGGAACATCACAACAAACAAAACCTCTTCCACATACTGAGTCATTTGGACAAGTCCTCACAGCTTCAGACAGTAAACAAAATGACATTATTAGGTGACGTATCGATGATAAGATTTTATATTGATTTTTACATCACTATTTATCTATTTGTGAAATACAACCGATAAAAAAATTGCGTTTATAAGACTGGTTAACATTACGTCATTACCAAATTCAACCAATGATTTTACAGAACACTTCACAAGATATAATTATATTCAACACTTTCGTTACTTTGTCAGATATATTTTTACAATGATCTTCACGTTTAAATATAACATAATGTTTACATGTATAAGATGTACCTTCCATTGCATCTCTGACAGTTCATAAAAATACTCTACACAAACACGTTAAAAAAACCTGTTAGTGAACTATAACCCTATATATATATATATATATATATATATCTTGTTATAACAAACATGACCAGAACACCAGATGAATCATTTAACAGCTGTCGTATTAATGTAATCATTATTTTATACAGTCGTTAATTAGCAACAAAAAACATCTGAAAAAACATGTTATCTGCTATTTTATTATTAATATTACTACCTTCAGTTTTATATCCAATTGTAGAAACAAATAAAATTTAAATATTTACTTCAAGAGCTATAAGAACAGCATGGTTGTTTAACCCTGTATACCTGTTTCATACAAGAAATCATGTTGAAATAATTTAAAGTATCATTTTAGCTGCTGTGAACTATAAGAATTATCAAAAAATTACATTATTTTTTTCATTAAAGATATAGACAAGTTTCAAACGTTTAGCTGTCTATTTTTGTTATAAAATTGCCTAATTTTTTATAAAATATTCTGTTACAAACTTTCACCAACAACGAACCAGAAGTAAACATTGCAACAGGTTTCTAAACAACAAAGAAGAACATAATTTATAACTAATATTTCTATCATAACATTTAAACTGTTTGTGTGAATTCAGTTTTAAGTAATTTAGAATCTCACCTGTAGCTGCTTCCAACATTGTTGTAAACATCAAAAGTATAATAAATATTGTAGTCTTCATTTTTCTGATCTGTTAAAATCAATATTCATGTAATTGGTGAAATTTAACATTATAACGAAGCCTAATTTAAAACAATGAATTGTATCTCTTACTAGCTACAGGATTAAGGTATACGACAGATGTACTTTGATGGAGAGTCACGGAAATTTAAACATGCTGTCGAAACACAGTCACAATGTGTCACAGGGACACTCAAACCAGTACAAAAACGTACGAAAATTTACGTACCTCTTCTTTACGTTGAGGAGTTTTTCTCATTTGATAAATACAAGTTAATAATAAATTCATTTCATTTTCAACATATTTTTAACTGTGAATGTTGTTTTACCTTAATAAAACAAGAAAGTAGGACCTTCATTCTCACAGAAAGTTTACATCCAACAACCAAGAACAAGACACGACGGATCAACCAAAACACACAGGAAGTACACATTAACGACAGATAGAAAAACGTCAAAGTTACCATGCATGTGGTCAATTACTAATTTGTAAAATGAAACAATATATTAGTTTCTGATAACATGATAATAAAAATAATTCCAATAAGTACTTAAGATATGTACTTAGTATAATATTCATTATAATTGATATTATATAGCAGTACTTTCAAAAATAGATATAAAATGATATTACCAAGGATTGTTGAATTATTAGATACTTGTATTTTCTATTACGCTTTACACGAGTGTAAACATACAGTTAGACTACGGAACTGATACTCAACTATTATAGTTGTATTTTTAATAAGACGCTCAGTTCTAAGTACATCACAACCAATCAGAATGATTACAGTAACAGCTGATGTCAATAATCAAATTACAGTATTATACAAACATGCAGAGACACGCACTTAGCCAATAGGAAGCTGTGAGTAATTGTTTATTATTTACGTGTAAAACATTTCTGTTGACGTGAGTGATGTAACGGTAGAATAGCTATAAAACTGTAATTGAAAATGAAGTTGTGTAATTAGGGTGGAATATAGAGCAGTATATATATAAATGAAAACTCTATGACTTCCCTTACATACAATTTATACAATAAATGTACATAAATATTTATATATAAATAAATCGCTTCGGACGCACGGAGCTGTTGTAATATTATGACAAACGAACTTTGATGTGCGGTATTATAGCCACTACTTAGTTATTTTAACATTAGTAGTCCAGGTTTCTGTAAACACTATTCTTTCGTTTCACCAAACGTATACAGACTGCTTAGATAATTGTCCTACCATAAAGCAGGTAAACATACTCTTTGTTTCTTTGCTTGATTTTTAAATTTCTCCCACAGTTATACCAGGACTATTTGGGTTAGCCCTCCATAATTTTCCTGTATAAGACCACAGGGAAGGCAGCTAGTCATCTCCAAAACCGCTAACGCTGAGCTACTCTTATACTAACGAATAGAGGAATTACCCGTGACTTTACAACGCCTTCACGGCTGATAGGGCGAACAGGTTTTGTGCAACGGAGATTCGAACATGCGACCTTCATATTACGAGTCTAGCGCCCTAACCATCTGGTCATGCTAGACCAGAACTTTTGAAAATACAGTATAATGTCTGAGTGATTATCAATCTAGTGTACAATGAAAATTGGTTATTTTAACAGTTACTATTATAACTGTACAAAAGAGGGCGCTGGCTTTACAATCAAACATAACACTGAAGTAAATCTTCAGGACCACAATGTGTATTAAATTTTATTTCATTTTTTACATTTTTAGTTATGTTTTAACAGTCAAACTTACATCTAAATATTAACAACAAATTGTAACCATTCAAGCTTTATATGCAACAGTCGTTTATTTGTGACAAAATAATAATATTTATTTAAAACATATTCTAACTTACACTTATTTTCAGACTTCTTTACCAAGTAACACATTCAACAGAATCAAAAAACGCTTTCTATTATTTCCGTAATAATTTAATTACGAGGTCCAGCTTTATTGATAAGTGAACTACATATGTGTCAAAATAGCACTTTAACGAGAGTGTGTAAGGTTACATATTATAATAAAGTAAAAATGATTTCTTTGGTTATTCACTGGACCGTAACACTGATATTCATTCTTCTTTATTAAATACATAAAACAAAATACTAAACGACTTCCTATACCTTACAATTTTGTTTATAGTTCCGACTTTTACTCAGCTCTACTGCATAATATTTTAAATAGAAAAAATACATCTCTATAATACAATGTAAGAACATATTTTATATAATATCTGGTTCTTAACAATACTTTAGATTCATTTGTATTAGATACGTTTAATAAAACATCAAATGACTTACTGTGCTTTACCACGTTGGTTTTAGTTTGAGTTCTGGCATTTACACAATCAAATGTGACTTTGAATATAATCAAACTAAGAAACTAATTATTGAAAACCCACTTGTAGAGAAATGTATGATGACCGAAGAAGGTCGAAACGTTGTTCGCTCTTCTATGTAAAATATTTTCTCAACCCAAACGAGCCGTTTTTTGCACATATAAGAAACTAATTATTCGTATGGTAATAATACAGTACACAGGCTACTAACAATCACATATAACACTATCTTTGGTTCAGTAAATGAAAACTTACTAAACTTTTAAAATGTGTTATTTCAAACTTCTTTGTATGTAATTTAATTCGAAAGTAATATCTCCGTGTAAAGTTTAACATGTTATTATATCCAACCCAATTGTATCAATAAGACTAATAACATTAGTCGTCACATGAAGTTTAAATAAATGTGTTTTTTTTATATATAACAGAGATAACAGGTTCTCTTTACAATAATATTAAAATGACTCCTAATAAATTTACAAAGGTATCAAATTTCACACATGTAATTGTATGTTCTTCTATTTATCATGTTTATGTTACTTGTGTACAGTCTATTCAGTTGTATAGTTTTAATAGTAATTGAATATCAACAAATTCAGTATACAAATACTGGGTACAATGAAGAGAATTAGATCAGGGTTATAAAACCAGAAACGTCAACATTTTCCTACATATATATCAAATAGAGAAGTGGCCGCTTCTACTGGAGAAAAGGACGGTGAATGCCTTACGAAACGTTCGAGGGTGTCATGTGTAAACAACCCTCAGAGCCACCTCCAGGTCCTCCAACAATGAACTCTAGGTTGGAGGAACATCACAGTTAACAAAATGTTTTGAACAATAAATGTCATCTCGGCTAGTCCTAACAACGAAAGATAGTGAATAACATGACATTATTAGAAAACACTTTATTATTAATATTTTATAACGATATCTATTGGTCAATATTTATTTAGCTGAAAGGCTGAGCCACGTTTAGTAAACTGTTAATATTATATCAGTACCTAGTTTAAACACTGTTATACACTGTGGACAAAAGTAATATTTTATGATATTCGTTCTGTAATCATTTAGTATCAAATATCTTACGTCGAACACTTAATTGAATACTGTTCCATTTATCATGTTTCTCTTAATTCTTAATTATCTAAGTAGAAATTGTCCGTCTTTGTAAGACATATTTCAACAATTCCGAACCTAATAAACAATGACTTCAAGTTAGTACACAAACTTACGCATACATATCGATGTCAACGACAGATTTTATGAGAAACTTAACTGAAGAAATAGGAACCATAAGAACCATGTTTCTACCAAACACTTCACTACTTAACTTACGAGGTTAGATATATCAAAATGTCAGGGTTATGAAAAATGTATTCTCAAGACGCCTGGTATGGGTATTAAAACTTTAATTAAAATAAAGTACAGAACAACGTTTCGACCGGGCACATGTCTCAGCGACGAGAGTGTAAACGGGTACGGGATATTTTTGAGGATTTCTGTTTTGTGTTGTGTATTGGTTCTTGAGATCTTCAGGTTAATAAATGTTATGTGGTTAGTCTGTTTGTTTTTTATCCTATTAACAGGTGTACTTAATATTGGGATGTATACAGTTAACATGGATGATAAAACTTAGTGTGTGTTCTGTAGATGTGAATCTAGCAATTTTATTGTCAACATATTTGTACCAGTATAATGATTGGTGTCAGCCTGAAGTCGAAACGTTGTTCTGTACTTTATTTTAATTAAAGTGCTAATACCTGTACCAATTGTCTGGAGAAAAGATTTTTACTTCAAGTAAAATAATTCGCTAATTTCACTAATGGTTACAAAAACTTGGCTACCTTTCGTGACTATAAGTTTTATAATCATGATTCAGAAAGTCCAGGTGGCGCTTAGCCTTAAAAATATTTATTAACAGTTTTGTGTAATTATCAGTTTATTTAGTGTTCATTACAGGAATCAAACTATAAACTTATAAACAACTAATTTACCTTCCATTTTGAAATAAATCGAAATGAAAGGTTAAATGATGTGGATATTATAAAAGAACGGATTCAGTTTAATACACATGAACTGCAAATATACAATATAATTTATTAAATACATATATATAAATATATATAAATGTAAAAACAGAACATGTTTTTAAGGTATTCATCAGATTATAATTTTATCGTGGAATAGGTGAGATATTGAAAACAACTTAACCATTATCCAACAAACTAATAAAACATATGTGTTATTCATTATACATATTTATTATTATAGACCGGTAAGGTAGACTACAAGAAGAATGTTCGGTACCACACTACAGGTATTTAGAAAGATTGAAGTCAAGACTTATTTGAAGAACATATATGTTAAAGACAATGTATATATCACTATATGTTAAACACGTAAAGAAAATAATAATTACACCATAACATACTACAGTTTCTTGTGTTGAAAGAACGATAATTTCTGTAACTTTCTGTTCTATTCCACAGAAACACGAAACTACAGTTCGAGAAAAGGGCAAAAAACGGTTTTTCCACGACAGACTTTTCCCAGTCTCGGAACTGTATTTAAAGTTGGCATCCTGTCACGAACTGTTATAGAGTAGTTCCTGAGATATCATATGTTATTTCATGAACTAACTAGAAATGTAAAACAAATGTTCTTGTTTATTGTGCAGAATTTCGGGAATTTCCAGTTTGCAAATTATTAAAATAAAAATTTAAAGAATATCGTAACATATAAAGTACAGAAGGTACTTGAAACAATGAAGGTAATACTGGCAGACTGCCAAGAATTACAAGAGACAATAGTTAACAACCAGCTGTTGAAACCATATGTAGAGATATACTGAGTAAAATACCTGGTTTATACACTCTGGTGGACAAATTTTTCCCTGTGGTTTTGTTTTTTTTAAATTAAGCAAGAAGTCGCAGAATAGGCCATCTGTACTTTACCCCCCAAAGGTATAGAAACCCGGTTTCCGCAAACATACCGCTATGCTACTGGGGGAGCGTTGACTATGATATTTTATTTTTATGGTTGACTACGTAAAACATAATGCATTTATGAGTATCCCAAACTTTCTCGGTTCCCAGCGCCTTTATTGCCTAAGCAATTTTTTTACGGCGACCACTGGCAAAGAGGAAACCTAACAATTCCGTTTATTAAGTAGTTAGATCCAAACAACTTCATAAGTATTTCTATACTAACAACTTAGTAGCCGTTTCAAAGAATAAAACACGTAAATTGAAAGTAAAAAACAATATTTTTATTTTATTTTTAAATAACCACAATAATTAAATGGATGTAATCGCCTATTTGGAATCTGTACAATCTGTACAATTTTCGCACGGTACTAGATGTTTATCACAGCAACCGCCAAAAACCCAGCTTTGCTGAGAGATAACGTCGCAAATAGAATTAGGATACGTTGAACTTTAGCACTTAGCAGCAGATATTCATCTTTTACTGATATCCAAAACTCAGGTAGTTCCATGCTGCCAAATTTTGTTTTTAAAGTCTTGTCACAAGACATCTCAATTAGATTTTCTTCTTCTGAAAGAAGTAAATTCAATTTGGACCTTAGCCATGAAAGGATGGATCTTGGATCCATGAAAACTTCTCGATATCTTCTGGAAAGTAATTTTCAAACCAGTCACTGAACTATGTTAGGTGTTTCTCAAAAATATATTTTAGTTTATAGGTCAAATCAACTTCATTGGATGTAACAAACTGCTGCAACATGGGAAACAGTCTTTGCCACCATCTTCATTCATTTTCTCTTCTCCATAGTAGTAACTTTTTCTGAAAGTTCAAACCTTTTCTGCAAGTTTCAGTATGTGGGTGTTGCTGTAACCAGAATTCCTTCCCTTTCATTTTTTTTTCAATTAGCTGATTGTTGAGGTCTTCTCCTTGTGTTGGTTTCAACGACTGATAGTATTGTTCGATAAAAGCACCTTTGAAAGCAGTCTTCCCGCAGATTCACTAACCATAGAGTTCACCATATCTACTGCAGCTAGTAAAATCAGTTTTTCTGTGATGGTTTGAGGCTTTTTACATTTTGCGACTCGTATGCCCCGTTGTTGGATGCTAGCAAAGCATTGCTTCCTAGTGATGTTTGTTTCAAAAATGTACCTTTTTGTTCTCTCAATTCTTTAAACTTTCTGGTGAAATAAGTATGGGATTTGCTATCCATGTTAGAATGATTGATCTCTAAGCGGCTTTTAAGTTTACTTGGAAGCATGCACTCTGGAGTCAAAACTTTTAGACCTAATACACTCTGTGGACACTTTTCATGATTGATGTCAACTGAAGTAAAACCAAAATCTAGATAACTATTTTCATATTTCCGTTTCTTTACAACTTTGCCATCAGTCTGTGGTTCGCCATCTAATTCTTCACTCCCACACTTCTTATTAATGTTCAAAAATACTTCCGTTTTTATGCACAAAGAATAAAATCAACAAAATAATTCACTAAACGTCACCAGACTTCTCAGACACTTCATCACAACACCCTTCAGTTATTCCTATTACTAATGGACCCGGAGAGTTGGCAGGTATTTATATACTAATTCTAAGAAATAAGAAAATTCGAAAATTTACTGGCGTAGCCGAAAGTACAAGTAAAAAAGAAACATATCTCAAACATTCGAGAACGTCATTGTAAAGAATGTAGTGAGGTTTAATGTTAAAACTGTGAACTACCTCGAGCTAGTAGTTCGCGCTGTGTCCGAAAGATGTAGATATTGCTGTGATTCCATCGAAAATTCGAAATATCCTTGGGCACCCCTGGGAGTTTGTCACGGCGCGCAGTTTGGGAACCACTGACGTAGTGAAGAAAACAGGATAGTGACCATATTTGTTTCGTTAACATCATTTTTCCGCTCTTTGAAATACTCTTGTCTGATTTAACTGTCACTCTTGTAGAGCACACAGACCCAGATTCCGCCCTTTTAATTTTGCGCTAATAGGCCTTATGAGGTTGTGGATTTGTGCTATTTTAAAATCATCATGTAATTCACCAGTGCGCATGCGCAAATACAAACCGCAGAAACAGAGCAAACGTACCCAGTGACAACACTGGCAGAGCTACAAGGAATTTCGTTTATAGACGTGATTAGTAAACTCTAAATGAGTGTCAAACAAATATTTATTCTACATCACAAACATTTTTTTTTTACACGACGACCGAAACATACAACCATGGTAAAAAACATTGATGCTGTGTAAGAAGTCTACAGATAAATCATCACTGGCTCAGAGTAGATTTAATATATATGGGTATATCATAACAATGAAAACAGACTAGTTTCTTTCCATTAGGTATATGTTTTTAACGTTACATAGGATGATGGCAATTAAAAGTAACTTGTGTGAATGAAAAACAAACATTGATAAAAAACAACCTTGCGTGTGCCATTCTCTCAACCAAACAGCCGGTTTGTTTGTCCGACATTCTGGAATAAATAAATAAATAAGAATCGTGGCAGGTATTCCAATTTAACACTTACCATCTTAAGAAGAGATGCAAAATAATCGATGACGGTCAGAAGGGACCTTCTCTTCGCCCTACTCGTGAAGTAAAATTTAACTGGCCTAATGATTAATGACTAAACCGACAAAATTTAAAGTTAACGAAATTACGCTGCAATTTGGTGGCGAAGGTCCGTTGGTGGTCCGCAAGAGGTTAAATATTGACCCTTAAAATATAAAAACAACACAAAAGGATAGAGATCTGTAACTCCAAGAACCTCAGAATTTACTTTGGGGGAAAACAGGAGTACCCCGAGAAAACCCACTATCACAATCAGGGCGCCGAAAAATCTATCCTCACCGTGCAAAGAAGTTGCTGAAAAGGCAATCATGATTAATAAAGCCTTTGAAAAAACACAAACAGAGTGATCTATTCTATCTGAATCCATGAGTCGTTCTATTTCTGCATGTGACAATTGGTATCTTCTTACTAATCTGATTGGTGTCTTCTTGCTGAACATGATGTTGATGTCTCTGTCGGTTGATACGTCTGTTGTCTTAATGAGCGTGGGTTGAGTCTGGCATGAAGCTGTCTTCTTTGTTTGGGTCCCTGTTGAAAGTAATGTCAACGTTGGTCAGAGTTTCCTTGTCTTTCTTCTTAGCATTAAGTGTAGAAATGCTGCTGGCAGCAGAGATAATGGGGATACATGGAGATGAAAGCTTACTAGACGAGGGGTACTCTGATTGATAGACTTGACATGTGGAAATGTAGTTGGTCGACGTCGGGGACGTTCGCCACTAAAATGAAAATACTGTAGGATACATCCGTGGTTAAGTACAGAAACAGCTACCTGTTTATGCTCAGTCACAACTTTTACAAAGTGAGTTGATTATCCTGTGGTCTTGGAGTAGATTCTGTGAGCTGTACGGAGTTTCGTGGAAATTGTTTTTCTAGAGAATATAGAATTTCTGTTGGAGTTACAGACAAATGAATGTTGTTAATAAATACCGAGTATAAGCTACTCGAACTTTCAGTAGGAGAGCACTGGACCTTTATATTTGTATTCCACAGTTCACGTAGATAAGCGTGGTCCTGTAGTGTTGAAGGCTGCAGTAATATACCTCTTCGGCGTAGTATTCTTGTTTTCCTAGGATAAACTGAGACGATGAGTTTTAACTGGTCGATCAAGGCAATAATCTGACGAGGGGAGAAATCCAACGGTAATCCATCAAGAATTACCGGGGGTACTGATGATCTTGACGTAGAAGAAAGCTTGTGTGATGAAGGCAACATGGCTGGGATAAATTCACACATCTGAACATTTCAGCTACTAACCAAAAAACCGAAAACAAAACAGTACATTCTGGATCCACGTGCGCTCTCTATGAAAAGCACTCACATCATAGCGCTATGGGGTCAGCAGACCACTAACCATGATAAGGCCTAGGCGGCAATAAGAACAAAACATGGTATTCATAGTCTGAGCATGTTAACCAGCTGGCCACGTTCAGCACTTAAAATTGATTTAATAACTGTGTTATAAATGTTACAGAAAATATTACAAAGGAATATTGTATTAAAATTAGGAAATTATTAACATAAGGAATAGATTTTTCATTCTTTGTACTGAGTTCATACCATAGACAGAGAGTTTTATACAATTTTTTACTGAAAGATGGCACTCTTTATGAGCAAGTAAGAGATTCGTATTTAATTTTTTTTTTACTGTTAAATATGTTTACGACGCTATCAAACACAAATACTTTACAAATATAGTGTTCCATAGTCAAGATATTTCGGTAAGTTAAACACATTTTTAATTTTCTTGGAAAGCCAATGATTTTCTTGGGTTTCCTCCCATTCAGGAATGGCCCGGCAAAACCGGCTGGTTAAGGTTCACGACTTGTAATACGAGGGTCGCGGGTTCCATTCCCAGTCACACCAAACATGCTCGCCCTTTCAGCCGTTCGGGCGTTATAATGTGATTGTCAATTCCATTATTCGTTGGTAAAAAAGTAGCTCAAGAGCTTCCTAAATTAGGGACGTCTAGCGCAGAAATTCAAAATAAACCAAATCGTTCAGAAACTGTAAACCTTGAGATCTTGTTATACTAAGTTACAATGTTCGATTCCTATTGTGCCCCATCTGTGATAGACTATTGTACAACTGTATGTGTTTATCAATAAACAGCTCAATTTATTTGTATTTTTCCTCTGTTGATAATAAGTTTCCTATGAATATTTTTCTTCACCATCTGATTTACTGTATAGTCTTGAATAACCGAAATACATTATAATATTTATTATATAAATCATAACGAATATTGAATTTTAACACTACGAAAAATAAAATTACCATGATATCTTTTTTAGTCCTACTAATGTTTTAGTTTTATAAACTGATTAAATCCTGTCTTACTTACCTGTTAGTCATGTTCCTTCATGCACAGAAAGCGACAATTTAAATTATATATCACGTGTCTCGTGTTATTTCTGTTTACAGTTAATGAAGCAGTAATCCGTGTATAATAATAAGTCTTTTAAATACGCTATTAACCTCTAGATCTAATATTGTGGAAATTTAAAGCGTCGAAAATGATTACGGTTACATCAAATATTGTTTTTCAGAATGTAGAGGGCAGCACAATCATAGAAGCTTCTCTTGGATCATTGAGGTATCTTTAAAATACTTAGAACGCTAAATTTCTGATTACTGTTTTTTGCTTCTATATTTATACCAAATGTACGAGTTATCGACTCTTTCATCAATTTTTTTTGTTTTATTGAATTTCGTGCGAAACTAGCAGTCACTAATTTTGAAGTGTTAGACTGGAGAGAGAGCAGCTGACAAAAACCACCTACCGTCAACATTTAGGCCACTCTAGCAACTAACAGTCGAGCTTATCGTCACATTATAAAATCCCAAAGGCGGAAGAAAGGTGAAAATATTTGACTATGTACTTCTTTCCTATGTGTCCTAACCACCATAACATACCAAGTCTAGTCCAACTGTGGGGCATTCGTTAGCTCAGGTAATAATACAAGGACAGGTGTGTAGAATCTTCTGCCACCACCAACAATATTCTATGAGACGGGTCTGTGAGAAAACTTCCACTAAAAGAATGTTTTGTACATTAAACAGAATTTCCATTCTCCACTTCCCACATCTATACACACTTATGAAACACGATCAACGTCCATGTACAAGGACTTTTGAGAAACATACTACTAATTCCAAAAAACACAGAAGTATGGGAATACACATTCAGTGTTTATGAACGCTATATAATTAATTCATATTTGAACTTTTATCTCACGATTTAAACGACAGGTTAACATAGACTTTTGTCGCCAATTGTATTATATTGATGAAGCCAAACAATATTTTACTGTCAGACTTTAGGAGGATGGTCTTTAACAACAGTATACTGATGTCAGGCTTTAAATATCCAGGACTCAGCTTGGCATTTTCCTTTATATCGAATTACATTTACCTGCACCAACTAAAAAATCCCTTAAAAGAAAACGTCTTACACATGATCTGCAGTTAATTTTGTTAAAATGACTAATGTTATTTATTTATTTGCAGAATTTACAAACTAAACTCACAAGGAAACAAATAGTTCATACATTTGTAAGTAACATCAACAAAGTAAAACAATCTATAGATCATGACTTCATCAATACTTAATATTAATATCTGTCAGTGCTAATTATCATACACCAATAGAATACCCAGTATCAGATAAGTCTTCAGAAATATTTTATAATAAACTACCAGTACCACTGTACTGTATATATGTTTAGGTAGAATGTTCAGGGATTTGATTAGTTTAATAATTTAACAACAAACTTTCCTTCAAGTCGAAATTTTATCACAAAACTCTCAATAAAAAGCTATTAATAATCACATGACAACTTAATATCTGAAATTATAGGGAATACATCAAATAATATTTATTTCGCTTACCACATGGCAATAATACAGCACGCTCTATTGAAGAAATATATTTTTTGAAAATATGGCGCTTTAGAACAACCGATTGACTGCTTTTAATACAATTATGTGTGTTGATAGTGATCCTGTCTAACGGCGAGATTTTCATCATTTGACAATAAAAACAGATAACTTCTCATAAATGTGTGATCACTTGTTTTTATAGGCAAACATTTTACCATTTCACACTAAAAACAATCAACATCAAAACGATGTGTAACAATCATTGCTTGTTTTTACAGCCAAAGTTTTCACCATTTGACAGTTAGAAACAAACATGAATTCCTATTTCTACCCTTATGTCACGATATAATCGACAGATTAACACTAACCTTTATATATTATCTTGATGCAGCCCCGCCATATATGGTAATCAGTCCATAGAAGGATGGTGTTTACCAACATAATATTGGTGCAAGCTCGACGTACGTTGTATGACCCTCTGTTTTTCAGCTCTGACCTGCACCAACCTTAAAATTGTTTTCACATACTGTGTAGTTAATTTTGTTGCCCTAATGCAGGTAAGCATATTCTTCAACATTTGACACGACGTACTTCAATATATCACGTGCTAGAAGTTGCTGGTAAAACTTTAGACTGGTTAACCATTCAGCTATGACCTTCAGGATAAGATTGTAAACGTGGTTGTTGTGTCGCGTTTGTAGAGTTAACTCCATGTAAGTAATTTTGTTTACAGTTATAAAGGTGTTTCAATGAATCTCAGTGTGCAGGTTATTTGTCATATCTAGTTTTTTAACTTCATACAATACTTTCAATGTAAGAGTGCTGGCTGGTCAGAGAATTTTTCGGTTCTTCTTACGGAATGTTTTCTTTTAAAAATGCTTCTGTAACAGTGGGTTAGATCTTCCTCTTGGTAACAGAAAAACATTGAAATCCAACCTTTCCTGAAAGGGACAGTTTCAGTAGCATCTGCACATTACCAAGTGAAAACCAAGAACATTATAATGACGGTCCGGATCAACGTGATTGATTGAACAAGATGTTACCATAGATACTAAATAACTTCATAATAAACATTTATTATACTTATAGAAAAGAAATCGTTCACTTACTGTAAGAAACAGTTTTGTATTTAATACGAGATTTATTAAACTATTTTACACAGTACTTTTCATAAAATATACAATATTTTTTATCAGAAGAATTTTCTGATCAAACCCAAGATACCAAATTCGATTTATTTTGCTCACCAGATGGCAATATAATGATTTCTACTGACGAAGTATATTTCTTGAAAGTATGGATTTTGAGAACAACCAATTAACTACATTTAATATTATTAAGCCTATCTCAAAGCTAAAACTTTCCAATGACAACATCTTCTTATGAATTTAATTTTGATATTATGTATATTAAATAAATAGAAAAAGCTTTTTTCATTATACTGCAAATGAATTGCTGTTATATTTTATCAGACAACACTAGTTCTATGAAAATACCTAACTAGTAGACTTGTAATAAACAGCCGTTCTAGTAAGTCAGATTTGAAGATTTTACTTCCTACAAGCCAGATGGAAACATATTGGAGAGAATACATTTAAGACAACAAATATTTGGTGTAAATATTAAGTATTAGTTTCTTGAATTTTAATCAAAGATCCAACGAAATACTGAATGAAAATGTATTTCATAAAGAATCTTAATTATTCATACATTGGTTAACTTGAAACAAATGTTGTACTCTGCACGTCTGAAATGTTTACTAAGTTATAAAAGACTTTCGAAAAATATTCACACAAACAGCTCGTAAGGCTCGGTTGAAACATCAGTGAGTTGATTATTTGTATAACTATAGATTTATTATCTTGGACCGTACGTGTAAGACAACTAATGTAACCTAATACACAACTCTCGAACTTCAAATTTCTTTTTAATCTACAAAAATAATAGTAAATTTCTCTCTTCTCGTCTCTAAACACAGAACAAAAAAAAAAAAAAATGATCAGCCTATCGCATCAGTAAACTAATGTTTGTAACATTCCTGCTGTTTTCACTGAATATTTAATGTGTTTGTTTCCTTATGTGTAAATATAAACGTATAACAGAAGAGAGTTAGACTTGTGTTACAGAACAAGTAATATCGTGAAAATTGAGCCGGTGTTAAATTCATGTTATAACACAACATATTATTTGTACTTTAAGCTATCAGAGCCACACAACAGTAACAGTAATAATCACTTGGTGGGTGTTATGGTGCTACTTAATCAATGGCTGTTTTCCTTGTAGTCAGTAATTAACAACTAACGACGGTGGGAGACAACTTTAGTATTTCTTACATAAATACAAAGCGTTATATCAAAATTATTTTGTTTTAATTCAAACCTTTTTTGATCTCCAAGTCATTAAGTTTCCGTTACATTTTACTATTGTTGTTAACTGTTAAAGTAAGGTCGAACACAAACGTTTTACCTTTTCTATTTTTGTAAATTGATTAAGGTAGATTCTGAAAGAGCTAACACAACATCTTCAAATATTCCTCAATGGAACAGCAGTAAGTTTATATACTCAGAAGGCTTAAATCTCAGATTTTATTGCCCACAGTAAATACAGCATATATACCAATGTGGTTTTATTCTTATCACAAAATCTTCAGATATTTGTACTGTTCAGTCATGTCAGAGAATTAAAACATTCTGTCGTTCAACTTTATTGTTATGAAACAAAAAAAACTCTTCAAAATATAACCATGAGATTCAGACATCTTAGTTACAAAGTTAGAAATATAGACAACCTTGATTGTACATAATTTCTATGGTTATATCTTGTTTTTTTTCATTTTACTCAGTTATAAAGAAATAAGGTTACATACTTATATTTATAATGCAAATCTGATCACGATTCTTATGTTTTAATTTTCATCTCAACATTTGTTTTAATTCAAAACAAAATGTGCCAATTAATAAAAATTCCATATAAAGGTTTTTCGTCAACGGTATCCGAAACATAGTATCTTGTATTTATTTGAATTAATGAAGTGGTTGTCATTCATTTTTCACGAAATTAACAAATATTATAATTAACTGTTCTAAACTGCTGACTTCATATTATTATATTAAACGCAAATAGTTTTGATAATATAGTGATCCGTAACGATGATATTTCAGTATTATGAAATCCTGCGTCATTTATTGAATGACAGTTTTTCTTTCCAACCTATTACAATGAATTAAAAGTACAAATGTCACATATCATGTAATAATTTTTTCATATATAAACGATTATTAACTTTTTTTATTTTTAGTTATTTTTGTTCGGTTTTACTATTTAGATGTAGGTTTAATTATAAAATCTTATGGTCCAAAAAATATATTTGATTGTCGATGATGTTTGCATGCAATACACACTAACAATAAGTATTTATCGAACCTACCGCCATCTGTTAGAAATGTATAATATTTACTATTAAAATATTAGGTTTCATCTTCTGTTTTAAACTGCTTGACGATCTCTTATTGTACACTAATGTGATTATTTCAAACATTTTCTAAGTATTTTATAGGAATCTACTTGGTTTATAAAAAGCTTTAACTTCATTTACCCGAAGTTGAGAAACTGGTAACATCGAGAACTTATAATGCTAAGCTTCTGGTTTCAACCTCTCGTGTGGTCACTACTAAAATAGGTCTTTGATAGTTTTTAACAATAGACAAACACAGGAATTATTTCTATTACTTATTTTTTATTGATGATAAAATGCCAATTGAATACTGAAATATCCTCCGTATTAATCGTTTTCTCTTCCTTACCCTTACAATATGCTTCCCAAAAATCGATATCCACCATCAACTCCCCTTGTAACATTATCAGAACAGTAGATATCAGGAACATCGCAACAAATAAAACCTCTTCCGCATACCATGTCATCTGGACAAGTCCTTACAGCTTCAGATAGTAAACAAAATGATATTATTAGAAGACGCTGATAATATTTTATATTGATTTTTCATTCGTCACTATTTATCTATTTGTAAAGCACAGCCGAAAAAAAAATACGTTTATAAGACTGTTAACATTACGTCATTACCAAATTCAACCAATGATGTTACAGAACACTTCACATAATATAATTATATTCAAAACTTTCGTTACTTTGTTAATAAAATCTCCTGTTATTAATTTCTAAACCAATCTACTTTCTTGTTTTCTAGATATTACCTTATGTAAAGTCACATATTTATATAATGTTCTTCACATTTAAATATAAAACTGTGACTAAATATACAAAAACGTACCTTCCATTGCATCTCTGATAGTATATAAAAATAATCCATAAAGTAACCCTCTGTTTGTAAGCTCGCCACTAAATATCTTGTTCTCACAGCTGTGTACTGCATATTATAACAAACATGACCACAACACCAGGTGAATCATCTAACAGCTGTCGTATTAATGTAATTATTATATTATACCGTCGTTAATTAGCAACAAAAACATCTGAAAAAACATGTTATCTGTTATTTTATTATTAATATTACCTACCTTCAGTTTTATATCCAATTGTAAAAACAAATAAAATTTAAATATTTACTTCAAGAGCTGTAAGGACAGCATGGTTGTTTAACCCTGTATACCTGTTTCATACAAGAAATCATGTTGAAATAATTTAAAGTATCATTTTAGCTGCTGTTAACTATAAGAATTATCAAAAAAGTACATTATTTTTTCATTAAAGATATAGACAAGTTTCAAACGTTTAGCTGTCTATTTATGTTATAAAATTGCCGAATTTTTATAAAATATTCTGTTACAAACCTTCACCAACAACGAACCAGAAGTAAACATTGCAACAGGTTCCCAAACGACAAAGAAGAACATAATTTATAACTAATATTTCTATCATAACATTTAAACTGTTTGTGTGAATTCAGTCTTAAATAATTTATAATCTCACCTGTAGCTGCTTCCAACAGTGTTGTAAACATCAAAAGTATAATAAATATTGTAGTCTTCATTTCTCTGATCTGTTAAAATCAATATTCATGTAATTAGTGAAATTTAACATTATAACGAAGCCTAATTTAAAACAATGAATTGTATCTCTCACTAGCTACAGGATTGAGGTATACGACAGATGTACTTTGATGGAGAGTCACGGAGATTTATATATGCTGTCGAAACACAGTCACGATGTGTCACAGGGACACTCAAACCAGTGCAAGAAACGTACTAAAATTTACCTACCTCTTCTTTACGTTGAGGAGTTTTTCTCATTTGATAAATGCAAGTTAATAATAAATTCATTTCATTTTCAACATATTTTCAACTGTGGATGTTGTTTTAATAAAACAAGAAAGTTTACATCCAACAACCAAGAACAAGACATGACGGATCAACCAAAACACCCAGGAAGTACACATTAACAACAAATAGAAAAACATCAAAGTTACCATGCATGTGGTCAATTACTAATTTGTAAAATGAAACATTATATTAGTTTCTGATAACATGATAATAAAAATAATTTCAATAAGTACTTAAGATATGTACTTAGTATAATATTCATTATAATTGATATTATATAGCAGTACATTCAAACAAGACATAAAATGATATTACCAAGAATTGTTGAATTATTAGATATTTGTATTTTCTACTACGATTTACACGAGTGTAAAGATACAGTTAAACTACGGTACTGATACTCAACTATTATAGTAGTATTTTTAATGAGATGCTCAGTTCTAAGTACATCACAACCAATCAGAATGATTACAGTAACAGCTGACGTCAATAATCAAATTATAGTATTATACAGGCATGCAGAGAGACACATATTTAGCCAATGGGAAGCTGTGAATAATTGTTTGTTATTTACATGTAAAACATTTCTGTTGACGTGACTGATGTAATGGTGGAATAGCTTTAAAACTGTAACTTAAAATGAAGTTGTGTAATTAGGGTGGAATATATAGCACTATGTATATAAATGAAAACTCTATGACTTCCCTTACATACAAGTTATATAATAGATGTATATAAATATTTATATATCAATAAATCGCCTCGGACGCACATAGCTATTGTAATATTATGACAAACGAACTTCGATGTGCGGTGTTATAGCCACCACTTAGTTATTTTAACATTAGTAGTCCAGGTTTCTGTAAACACAATTCTTTCGTTTCGCCAAACGTGTACATACAGACTGCTTAGATGATTCTCCCACCATAAAGCAGATAGACATACTGTTTGTTTCTTTGCTTGATTTTTAAATTTCTCCCACAGTTATACCAGGACTATTTCGGTTAGCCGTCCATAATTTTGCTGTATAAGACCAGAGGGAAGGTAGCTAGTCACCTCCACCTACCGTCAACTCTCGGCTACTTTTTTTACTAACGAATAGTGGGATTACCCGTGACATTATAACACCTGTACGGCTGAAAGGGCGTGCATGTTCTGATCTAGTGTGCTTATCACGCGGCCATGCTGGGCCAGAACTGTAGAACATATAGAATAACGTCTCTGTAATGAACAAACTAATGTATAATAAAAATTCGCTAGCAGTGAAAACTGAAATGAAACTTACTATTTTAATAGTAACTATTATAACTGTACAAAAGAAGGCGGTAGAATATAGTATTACATACTGTGCTTTACAACCAAACATAATAGTGTGAATATTTTTCGACGTTCTTAAATAACTAAGTAAATACCTCAGACGTGCAGGGTATAACATTTGTTTCAAGTTAACCAATGTATCAATAATTACGTTTATTTATGAAGTACATTTTCATTTAGTACTTCGTTGAATCTTTGATTAAACTTCAAGAAACTAATGCTTAATATTTACACCAAATATTTGTTGTCTTAAATTTATTCTCTCCAATATGTTTCCATCTGGCTTGTAGGAAGTAAAATCTTCAAATCTGACTTACTAAAACGGCTGTTTATTACAAGTCTACTAGTTAGGTATTTTCATAGAACTAATGTTGTCTGAGAAAATATAACAGCAATTCATTTGAAGTATAATGAAAAAGCTTTTTTTTATTTAATTAATACACATAATATCAAAATTAAATTCATAAGAAGATGTTGTCATTGGAAAGTTTTAGTTTTGAGATACGTTTAATAATATTAAATGTAGTTAATTGGTTGTTCTCAAAATCCATACTTTCAAGAAATATATTTCGTCACTATAAATCATTATTTTGCCATCTGGTGAGCAAAATAAATCTCGTATTAAATACAAAACTGTTTCTTACAGTAAATGAACGATTTCTCTTCTACAACTATAATGAATGTTTATTATGAAGTTATTTAGTATCTATGGTAACATCTTGTTCAATCAATTACGTTGATCCTGGTCATCATCATAACGTCCTTGGTTTTCACTTGGTAATGTGTAGATGCCCCTAAAACTGTCCCTTTCTGGAAGAGTTGTTTTACAATTTTATGTTACCAAGGGAAAATCTAACCCACTATTAAAGAAGCATTTCTAAGAGAAAACATTCCGTAAGAAGAACCAAAATATTATATGAACAGCCAGCACTCTCAATTTGAAAGTAAGGTATGAAGCTAATGATCTAGATATGACAAGTAATCTACGAACAGAAATTCAAAGAAACACCTTTAGAACTGTAAAAAATAACTTACTTGGAGTTATCTCTACAAATGCGACAAAATAACCATGTTTACGATGTAACAGCTGAATGGTTAACCAGTGTAAAGCTTTACCAGGTGCTTACAGTTTATGTCTACCTGCATTCGGTCAACAGAATTAACTGCATATTATGTCAAAAAACGATTTCTGAGGTTGGTGCAGGTCAGAGCTTAAGAATAGTCATACAGCGTATGTCGAGGCTTGAAACAATATTCTGTTGGTAAACACCATCTTTCTATGGACCGATTGCCATATATGGTGTGGCTGTATCAAGATAATACACAAAGGTTAATGTTAATTTGTCGGTTACATCACGACATGAAGGTAGAAACAGCAACTAATGTCTGTTTCCAACTGTCAAATAGCGAAGATTTTTGATGTAAAAAATCACTGGTTGTCACATATCTTTTTAGACGTTGTCTGTTTTTTTCGCCGTTCGATGGGATCACTATCGACACAAATAATTATTTTTAAAGCAGTTAATCGGTTGTTTTAAAACGTATTATTTTCAAGAAATAATAGAGCGCGCTATATTATTTCCATCTTGTGAGCAAAACAAAAAATATTTCATATATTCCCTTTCATTTCAGATATTAACTGGTCATGTGATTATTAATAGCTTTTTGTTAAGAGTTTTCTAATAAAACTTCGACTTAAACGAAAGTTTCAAAAGTTTTTTTAAATTATTTAAATTAATTAAATCCCTAAACATTCTACTTAAACACAAATACAGTACAGTGGTACTAGCAGTTTTGTTTGTATGAAATATTTCTAAAGACTTATGTGGTACTGGGTATTCTATTGGTGTCTAAGAATTAGCTTGTATATATTTTACGTTCAATATTACTGACAGATATTAATATTAAGTATTGGTGACGTCATGATCAATTGATTGTTTTACTTTGTTAATATTACTTATAAAGGTATGAACTATTTATTTCCTTGTGAGTTTAGTTTGTAAATTTAGCAAATAAATAACATTATTCATTCCAAAAAGTTAACTAAGACCATGTCTAAGACGTTTTTCTGTAAGGGATTTCTAGTTGTTGCAAGTAATAGATTTAATTCAGTATTGAGGAAAATGTCAAGATGAGCCCTGTATATTTAAAGCCTGGCATCATTATACTGTTGTTAAAAACCATCCCCCTATAGAATGACAGTGAAATATGGTATGGATTCATTAATATAATACAATTAGCCACAAAAGTCCATGTTAACCTGTCGGTTAAATCGTGAGATAAAAGTTCAAATACGAGTTAATTACATACCGTTCATCAGTGTGTATAGATCTGAAAATGGGGGAATTGAAATTTAATGTAATGCACAAAACATTTCTTAATGTAAATTCTCTCACAGATACATCACATAAAATATTGTTTGTGTTAGTACAAGAGTCTATACACCTGTCCTTGCATTTTTACCACAGTTTACAAATATCCCACAGTTGGACTACACCTGGTATATTTTGGTGGTTAGGACACAGAGGATACAAACACATCGACGAATATTTTCACCTTTCTTCCACCTTGTGGACTTTGTAATGTGACGATGAGCTTGAGTTAGTTGCTAAAGAGGAGCCTAAACGTTGACGGAAGGTGGTTTTTATTAGCTGCCATCTCTCTAGTCTAACACTTCAAAATTAATAACAGCTAGCTTAGCACGAAGTTAAATAAAACAAAAAAATCAGCTGTTGAACTTGTCGGTAACTCTTACAGTTGGTATAAATATAGAAACAAAAATAGTAATTCGAAATTTAGCGTTAAAGGTATTCTTAAGCTGTTTCAAGAATCGAGTAGAGCTTTTCTGATTGTTCTGTCCTCTACCTTCTAAAAACAATATTTCATGTAACCATGATAAATGTCAACCCTTTAAATTTCCAAAATGGTAAATCTGGAGGTTAATAGCGAGTTTGAAAGACTTATTACATTTTTACCAAATATTTCAAAAGTAATTTTCAATAAAATATTATTCACGGAATACTGCATCATTAACAAATAACAAAAGACATATGATATATAATTTAACTTGTCGTATTCTCTACATGAAGGAACATAAATAACTAATAGGTAAGTAAAACAGGATTCAATTAGCTCATAAAACTAAAACATTAGTCGGAATAAAAATATATTATGATAGTTTTATTTTTGGTAAATTTTAAAATTCAATGTTTATCATCATTCAGATAATATATATTATAATGTATATCTGATATTCAAGATCTACAATAAATCATATAGTGAACAGGAATATTCATAGGGATTTATTACCACTAAAGAAAAAATACGAATAAATTTGACTGTTTGTTAATAAACACATAGTTGTACAATAGTATACCTCAGATTGAGCCACAACAGCAATCGAACCCTGTAATTTACAAGCTCTCAAAGTTTACAGTTACTGAAGGGAAAGAAACACCGGAAGAACTTTGGCTTTTCAAAAAAATTACAAATGTATTTAAATTAACTAGATGTCTTGTCTATGACACATTATATTTTTAAAGTATTTGTGTTGATAGCGTCGTAAAACATTTTAAATAGTCAAACATAATTTAATAGGAATCTTTTATTTGTTCATAAAGTTAGTGTAAAACGGTGCTATCCTTTTGTAAAAATTATATAAAGTTACCTCGTCTGTGGTAAAAACCCAGCACATGGAATTAAAAATCTATTCCTTATGTAAATAATTTTATAATTTTAATACCACATTCCTATGTAATATTTTTTTGTGACATTTATAAAATAGTATTTTAATCAATTTGTAAGCGCTGAACGTGGCCAGCTGGGGAACATGCCAAGACTATGAAGCCTGTGTTTCTTTTTCACCGTCGTATTAACGTAAAATTAACCTCAGCAGAATCTGGGTTTGGATGCTCTACAAGAGTGACAGTCAAATCTTACGTTTTGGTCAGATGAGAGTATTTCAAAAAAGCGGAATATTATGTTAACGAAACGGGTATGTTCACTGTCCTGTCTTGTTGACTACGTCAGTGGTTCCCTAACAGTGCGCCGCAGCAAACTCACAGGGGCGCCGCAGAATATTTCAAATTTCGATGGAATCACAATAATATCTACACCTATTGGACACGGCGCAAACTACTAGATCGAGGTAGTTGATAGTTTTAACATTACCCGACCCTACATACCTTTTTATGACGTTCTCCAATGTTTGAGATATGTTTTTGTATACTTGTACTTTCGGATACTCCAGGAATTTCTCGAACTTTCTCGTTTCTCAGAATACCTGTCGACTCTCCCAGTCCACCAGTATAAGAAATAACTCAAGGTTGTTGTGACGAAGTGTCTGCGAGCTCTAGCGAAGTTCAATGAATTATTTTGTTGATTTTTAGTCCTTGTGCATATAAATAGAAAGGTTTTTGAACATTAATAAGAAGCGTTGGAGTGATAAAAAGGATGGCGAACCACAGGCTAATGGCAAAGTTGTGAAGGAACGGAAATATGACGATAGTTATATGAATTTTGTTTTACGTCAGTAGATGTCAATCATGAAGAATGTCCGCAGTGTGTATTATGTCTAAAAGTTTTGGCTCCAGGGTGAATACTTCCAAGTAAACTAAAACGCCACTTAGAGACCGGTCATCCTAACATGATGAGTCCATCTCGTGATTATTTTACCAGAAAGTTAAAATAATTGAAAGAAGTATCATTTTTGTAACAAGCAATGCTTTGTTAGCATCCTACAAGGTGGCATATAGAGTCTCACAATGCAAAAATCCTCATACCATCAACTGATTTTACCAGCTGCAGTAGATATGGTGAATATTATGGTTCGTGAATCTGCAAAAAGAATGCTTTCAAAGGTGCCTTTATCCAACAATCCTATCAGTCGTTGAATCAAACACAAGGGAGAACACTTTAACGATCAGTTAATTAAAAAAAGTGGAAGGGAAAAATTTCGGGTTACAACAACATGAGGCGATCGATAGATAGTAACAAAGATGTTAATTTGATTTACTACACACTGAACCTAGTCCTGACAAATGTGTTGAAACTGGTGAACTTTTTAAAACTCGGCCACAGAAGGCGACGCGATTTTTGAAATCTTTGTGAGGATAAGGAATTTAAGCACACATCTTTGTTATACTATTATAGCTCCATGGCTATCCCATTGAAATTCACTGTACCGTGTGTTCGAATTACAACAGAAGAAGAACAAGAATGTGCTGAAAACTTCTTGAATACTGATTTTCTGTCAAAATTAGCATACCTGTGCGATCCCTTCGAAACATTGAATATCTTGTATCTCTCTTTGCATGGAAGCAACACGCACATTCTGAAACTTGCAGAAAAGGTTTCAACATCCAGAGAAAATTACTACCATAGAGAAGAAAAATGAATGAACATGGTGGCAAAAATTGTTTCGCCCTGTTGCAGCAGTTTATTACATCCAATGAAGTTGATTTAATCCACGAACTAAAATCTCTTTTTTGAGAAACACCTAACACAGCTCAATGATCGGTTTGAAAATTATTTTCCAGAAGATATGGAGAGGTTTGCAGGGATCCAAGAGCCATTAAAGGCTAAGACTCCTTCTGAATTTACCTCTGCAGAAGAAAGATTTTTTTGAACTGTCTTGTGGCAAGACTTTCAAAGTAGAATTTGGCAGCATGGAACTAACTGAATTTTGGATCTCAGTAGAAGATGAATATCCGCTGCTTACTGCTCGAGCTCATTGAATCCAAATCCCATTTGCGACGTCATATCTTTGCGAAACTATGTTTTCGGCGATTGCTGTGATAAGAAGTAAGTACTGCGCGAAAATCAATGTTGAACAGGAAATGAGGGTAGTGTCCAATTTGATTCCAAGGTTTGAGAAGCTGTGCAGTGCCCAACAGGTGCGCACATCCCAGTAGTAATTGTGGTTATTTAAAAATTAAATAAAAATGTTGTTTTTACTTTCAATTAATGTGTATTATTATTTCAAACGGCTACTAAGTTGTTAGGATAGAATACTTATTAAGTATTAAGTAGTTTGGATCTAACTGCTTAATAAAGGGAAGTGTTAGATTTTTTATTTTTGCCTGGGAGCGCCGTGACAAAACTGCTGAGACATTAAAGGCGCTATGAACCGAGAAAATTTGAAACACTAAAAAAACGCATTATTCTTTATGTAGTCAACCATAAAAATAAAATATCATAGTAAACGCCCCCCCCCCCACCAGTGGCATAGCGGTATGTTTTCGGACTTACATCGCCAGAAACCGGGTTTCGATACTTTTGGGGGACAAAGTACAAATGGTCCCTTCTGTGGCTTTGTGCTCAATTTCAAGCAAACAAACCCGTAGTGAATAATTTGTCCACCAGAGTCTATAAACCAGGTATTTTACCCAGTGTATCTATACATGTGGTTTCAACAGCTGGTTGTTAACTTTTGTCTCTTGTGCTTTTTGGCAGGCTGCCAGTATTACCTTCATCGTTCCATATGCCTTTTGTACTTTATATATTACGACTGGTATGGCTCGGTTGAAACATCCTTGAGCTAATGTGATACATTAAATTTTGATTATTTGTATTATTTTTTATTTATTATTTTCGGATGTACGTGTAACACACCTAATGTAACCTGATACATAATTGAACAGAGACACTAATTATCAATAAGTGTGAAAAAATGTGTTATTTCATCATTATTAATTTCTGTTGTAATTTTAAATTAACATATCCATAGATATCGAGTTCATTATTTATCAGACTTCGTCTAGAGAAATCTTTCTCTCGCTCTGTTTTTTAACTTTTTTACTTTCAAAATTTAAATTTCATTCTAATCTTCAAAAATAATCGTAAATTTCTAGTTTCTCATCACTATAATACAGAACAAAAAGAAAGAAAAGTTTGCGCGAAATTCAAAAACAAACAAACACATGTCAAATAATAATTTTCTTTCATATATAAACAACTATTAATTATTTATCTTCAGTGATTATCGTTCGGTGTTACTATTTAAATGTAGGTTTTATTATAAAATACTAATGAAACATGTAATGAAATTTGTTATTACATTTATGGTCCAGAAAATTTATTTGATTGTCGATAATGTTTGCCCTTGATATCCAGTATCAGTAAATAATTATCGAAGCTATTGCGCTCTGTTAGAAATATCTTGTATTTACTCTTAAAATATTAGATTTCATGTACTGATATTGTACACTAGCGTGATAAATTCAAACATTTTTTAAGTATTTTTATATGCAACTACTTGCTTTATACGAGGTTTTAAATTCATTTACCTTAAGCTGAGAAACTGGTAACATCGAAAACTTATAAAGCTAAAATTCGGGTTTCGATCCCTCGTGTGGTCACAACTAAAACAGATCTTTGTCAGCTTTTAACAACAAACAAACAGAGTAATTATTGGTATTATTTATTTCTTATTGATGATAAAATTCCATGTGAACACTGAAGTATCCTCAGTGTTACTCGTTTCCTCTTACACTTTAAATATTCTAGATGACTTTGAAAGTGCACGTCCAATTCTTTTTCTAATGTTATTAGAATAATAGTAGGTACGAGGAACATCACAACAAACAAAACCTCTTCCGCATACTATGTCATCTGGACAATACCTCACAGCTTCAGAAAGTAAACAAAACGACATTATTAGATGACACATCGATTATAAAATTTTGTATTGTTTTTTTATTTGTCATTATTTATCTATTTGTGAAGCCCATCCGAAAAACATTACGGTTAAAAGATTGTTAACATAACGTCATCACCAAATTCAACCAATGATGTTACAGAACATTCACAAAATATAATTATATTCAAAACTTTCGTTACTTTCAGAATAAAATATCCTATTATTAATTTCTAAACCAATATACTTTCTTGTTTTCATGATATTATCCTACGTAAAATTTCAGTCACATATATTTCTATAATGCTCTTCACGTTTAAATATAACACTATGATTACGTGTATAAAAATGTACCTCTCTTTACATCTCTGATAGTATATAAAAATCCTCTTTACAAAGACGCTAAAGTAACCCTCTGTTTGTAAGCTAGCCACTAAATATATTGTTCTCACAGCTGTGTACTGTATGTTATAACAAATATGACCACAACACCAGATGAATCATATAACAGCTATCATATTAATGTAATTATTATTTTATACAGTCGTTAATTAGCAACAAAAACACATGACACTGTTATTTGTTATTTTATTGTTAATATTACATGATTTCAATTTTATGTTCAATTGTAGCAACAAATGGAATTTAAATTTAAATATTTACTTTAAGAGCTATGAGAACAAATCTTATAACAAAAAAGTAAGGTTGTACAAACATTGTTGTTTAACATTATTCCTGTATTCCTGTTTCACACATGATATCATGTTGAAATAATTTAAAGTATCGTTTTTAGTTGCTGTAAACTATAAAATCATCAACAAAAATACATTATTTTTTTCATTAGAAACATAGACCAGTTTCAAACTTTTAGATGTCTGTTGTTATTATAAATTATCTAATTTATATTCAATATTCTACTATACATTTCTCTGATCTGTTAAAATCAATATTCATATGGTTACTGAAATTTAGCTTTCTATCGAAGCCTAATTTAAAACAATGAATTCTATCTGTCACTAGCTATAGGATCAAAATATAGGACAGAAGTACTTTGAGGGAGAGTCACGGAAATATAAAGATACAGTCAAAACACAGTCACGATGTATTGTAGGGACACTGAAACCAGTACAAGAACCGTGTTGAAAGTTCGTCTCTTTTAATAAATATCACTTAACAACAAATTAATTTCATTTTCAACATCTTTTCAACTGTGGATATTGTTCTAACTTAATAAAACTAGAAATTAGAAAGTTTAATCTAACAACCAAGAACAAGATACGACTGATCAACCAAAACACACAGAAAGTACACAGTAACAACAGTTACTGATTTCTAAAATGAAACAAAAATATTAGTTTCCTATCACATGAAAATAACAATTATTCCAATAAGTATTTAAGATCTGAACTTAGTATAATATTCATTTTAATTGATATTATATAGAAATACTCTCAAACAAGATATAAAATTATATTACCAATGGTTATTGTTTGTTTGTTTTCAATTTCGCGCAAAACTACTCGAGGGTTGTCTGCGCTAGCCGTCCCTAATTTAGCAGTGTAAGACTAGATGGAAGGCAGCTAGTCATCACTACCCACCGCCAACTCTTGGGCTTCTCTTTTACAAACGAATAGTGGGATTGACCATCACATTATAATGCCTCCATGGCTGAAAAGGTGAACAAATTTGGTGCGACCCTCGGATTACGAGTCGAACGCCTTAACACGTTTGGCCAAATGTTTAATGAATTATTAGATACTTGTACTTTCTATTACGTTTTATACGAGTGTAAACATACAGTTAGACTACGATACTGATACTCAACTATTATAGTTGTATTTTTTAATGAGATGCTCAGTTCTAAGAACATCACAACCAAACAAAATGACTCTGGTAGCAGTTGACGTCAAAAACCAAATTACAGTGTTATACAGACATGCAGAGACACACTTTGAGCCGGTGGGAACTGAGTAATTAATTACACAATGTAACAAAATGTTTACTTTTTGTTGTTCCTGTACAGAAAGTGTCATTTCCCATTTCTTTACGCCTAAAGTAAATAAAACAGAGCTATTTTTCTCTTCAAACTTTTGTTTTTGTGACCGGGGAGCATATAACGAAAACGTGATGGAGACTACATATGGGGCTGATACGTGAAAGTCATTTACATTACAGTATCAAATCTCGAAAAACTACTCACTTCTAAACATATTTTTTTCACTTTTGTATAACTTTAATATAAATACATATAAATCTTGATTCATATGTTGTTTTATTGAGACCTTATGTAAATGAAAATGTTCAAATTTGTCCGTTTTTACATAGAAATTAGTCTAATTTCTAAATTTCATTATTCAGGTCACAAAAGCAAAGTTTGAAGGGAATAATGGCCATTTTCTGTACTTTTAAAATATAAGAGATTATGAAATAACACGTACTGCCCAGGATCAAAATTTGTATCACATTGTGTTATTTGTTATTTACATGTAAAACATTTCTGTTAACGTGGCTGATGAACTGGTGAAATAGCTTTACAACTGTAAGTGGAAATGAAGTTATATAATTAGTGTTGAATATATAGCACTATATGTATATGAATGAAACTGTATGACTCCACTCACATACAAGTTATATAATAGATGTACATAAATATTTTTATATCAATAAATCGCCTCGAACGCACGTAGCTTTTGTAATACTATGTCAAACAAACTTCGATGTGCGGTATTATAGCCACTACTTAGTTATTTTAACATTAGAAGACACAGGTATCTGTAAACACAATTCTTTCGTTTCACCAAACGTATACAGACTGCTTAGATGATTTTCCTACCCTAAAGCAGGTAAACATACTGTTTGTTTCTTTGCTTGATTTTTAAATTTCTCCCACAGTTATACCAGGACTATTTGGGTTAGCCGTCCATAATTTTGCTGTATAAGACCAGAGGGAAGGCAGCTAGTCACCTCCACCTACCGTCAACTCTTGGCTACTTTTTTTACTTACGAATAGTGGGATTACCCGTGACTTTATAACGTCTTCACGGCTGATAGAGCGAACAGGTTTGGTGTGATTATAGTATAATGTCTGAGTAATTTTCAAACCAGCGCATAATAAAAATTGGCTAGCAGTTGGAAATGGACATGAAACGTTTTACAGCGTACAGTAATTCTTATAACGAGATTCGAAAGTTACATATTGTGCTTTACAACAAAACATAATACACACTGGGGTAAATCTTATGTACTACAATGTGTATTAAATTTTATTTCATTTTTTACATTATTCAGTAATGTTTTTACAGTCAAACCTACATCTAAATATTAACAACAAATTAAACGATTCAAGCTTAATAATTGTTACAAAATATTAACATTAATTTTAAACCTATTCTAACTTATTTTCAGACTTCTTTACCTGGTAATACATTCAATACAATCAAAAAACACTTTCTATTATTTACCAATAATTTAAATTCCAGGTACAGCTTTATTGATAGGTGAACTACATATGTGTTAAAATAGCATCCTAGCGGAAAAGTGTAATGTTAGATAACAAAATAAAAATGTTTTTTGTGTTTAATCAATAACCCATAACACTACTATTCAATCTTCTTTATTAGATACACAAAATAAAATACTAAACGACTTCCTATACCTTACAATTTTGTTTATAGTTACGACGTTTTACAGAGCTCAACTGTGTAAAAATCTAAATAGAAAAACACATCTCTATAATACAATGTAAGAATATATTTCATGTATAATATCTGGTTCTTAACAATACTTTAGATACATATGTATTAGATACATTTAATAATACAGTAAACGATTTCCTGTTCTTTAACACGTTGGTTTTACTTGTCGTTCCTGCGTTAAGACAATCACATGTGACTTTGTATTATAATACAGCACAAAGGCTGCTAATTATCACACATAATTCTATCACTGGTTCAGCAAATTAAAACTTACTAATCTTTTAAAATTTGTCATTTCAAACGTTTTTGTATCTAATGTAATATGAAATTAATAGGTACGTGTAAGTTTTAACATGTTATTACAACCAACCCAAACGTAACAATAATTTCTATGTGATATTAGTCGTCACATGAAGTTTAAATACGTGTTGTTTTTTTATTGGGTTGAGGAATAATTCGTGAGCGTTTTTTCAAGTTAAAGAAATATATTCATAAATGAAACGCTTTCGCAAAATATTTCATGTCATTTGGTAGATATTTTTTTGCTATAATAGATGGTGTGTTTGATTTTCATATGTCTTTAATTTTTGCTTTCATTTTCAGCTCATTAAATGGAATGTCAAGTGGACAAAATCGAGCATTTTCGACACCATCTGCTTTTCGCATTTAATTTCTTGCAATTTCGTTTAAAACAATGCATACTATATACCTAGGTATTACATGAAATAAAGTATCATAATAAATGTTTTGGGTGTAATATGTTCATGCATTGAAGTATTGTATAGTCTTGCATGTAATGCTTGAATGAAATTATTTAAAATCGCTCACGAATTATTCCTCAACCTAATATATATAAATACATCAGAGACTGACTTTACAACAATATTAAGATGACTCTAAAAATTTTACAAAGGTATCAAATTTCAAACGAGTTAATGTTATTCAATATATATTTGTTATGTTCTTCTATTTATCTTGTTTATGTTACTTGGGTACAATCTGTTCAGTTGTATAGTTGTTATAGTAATTGAATATCAACAAATTCAGTACACAAATCTTGTGTACAAAGAAGAGTATTATATAAAATATGAAACGTCAACATTTTCTTACTTATATATCAAATACAGAAGTGGCCGCTTCTACTGAAGAAAAGTACGAGGAGAGTCTGACGAAACATTTGAACGTCTAATGTGTAAACCAACCACACAGCCTCCTCCAGGTCCTCCAACTGTAAATTCTACGTAGAAGAAACATCACAGTTCACAAAATGTTTTGAACACACAATGTCATCTCGATAAGTACTAACAGCTAGAGACAATGAAGAACATAACATTATTAAAAAACACTTTGTTATTAATATTTTATAACGATGTTTACAAATCACTTTCCTTGCTAAAAGGCTTAGCCTATAAACGTCACGTTTAGTAAACTGTTAACATAATATCAGTACCTAGTTTAAATACTGTTATACACTGTGTATAAAAGTGATATTTTATGATATTCGTTTTATAACAATTCAGTATTGAATCTCTTATGTCGAACCGTCAATTGAATACTGTTCATTTATCATATTTCTATTATTTCTTAATCATCTAAGTAGAGGTTGTCCGTCCTTGTAAGACATATTTACATGTGTTGATATGTTCACCAGTTGCCCCAGGGGCAAAAAAAGCAACATCTTTTGTACCCAAATATTCTGTTCACAGCAAAACTTTCAACGATTCCGAACCTAATAAACAAGGGCTTGAAGTTAGTACACAAGCTTGCACATACATATCGATATCAACGGCTTATTTTGTGAGAAAGCTAACTGAACATACTGGAACCACAAGAGCCCTGTTTTTACTAAACACTTCACAACTTAACTTACGAGGTTAGATATATCAAAATATCAGGGTTATGAACAATGTATTTTCAAGATGTCTGGTATGGGTATTAAAACTTTAATTAAAATAAAGTACAGAGCAACGTTTCGACCTTTTTAGGTCATCTTTAGGTTAACAAAGATAGAGTTTGCAACTGACCTTTGCTGGGCACATGTTTCAGGGACGAGAGTGTAAACGGGTAAGGGATTGTATGGGGCAATAGAGTTAGATGTTAGGAACATCTTTATATTGTTTTAATTTTGTATTAGTTGTTGATTTTGCGTTTGTTTATATGTATCTCCCAACTTAGTATATAGCAATTTTCTATGGATATGTTGTGTTTATTTGATTTGCAGTATTCAAAAACGTGTGAATGTGTTTTTGTATTCTTTGAATCTGGTTTCCATTTTTGTGCTTGTTTCACCAATATATAAGTCGTGGCAGTTGTAGAATTGTATTTTGTAACTAATGTTGGTGTTGTGTCTGTCAGTGTAGTTTTCACATAGTATAGAGTTTAGTTTTGTACTTGGTTTTAGAATAAGTTTGGTGTTTACTGGAATCTTGTGTTTTTTACAGGTTTTTATTTTATCTAAATGTTGGTTATTTTTTCTCTGATGTCGGGAACATATGGTATGCAGCTGTGTAAGATTTTGTAGTTTGTTTGGATTTATTGTCCTTTGTTTGTTGTTAATTGTATTGTTGATCTAGATGTATAAGTGTAATTTTTTCAACGGTTTATAGAGGAAATTTGTTGATGTTGATGAAGTGTTGTTTTATTTTGTTTATTTCATCGTTAAGTTTATCAGGTAAACATAGTTTTGTGACTGTGTTTAATTGTTTTCTTAATATGTTGAATTTTTGTTTTGTTTCATGTGCTGAGTCCAGGAAATGTATAGTCCAGTATGGGTGATTTTTCTGAGAATTTCTCTTTTGAATTGTGTATCGGTTCTTGTGCTCTTGAGGTTGAGAAATGTTATTTGGTTAGTTTTTTCTTTCCTATTAAACGGTGAACTTAATGCTGGGGTGTATAAAGTTAACGTGGTTGAAAAACTAAGTTTGTGTTCTGTAGATGTGAATCTAATAATCGTGTCGTCAACATATCTGTACCAGTATTGTGGTTTGTATTAGTCTTAAGTCGAAACGTTGTTCTGTACTATATTCTCATTAAAGTAATAATGTTCAAGAGCTTATAATTTTATCGTAGAATACGTGAAATATTGAAAACAATTTAACCATTATCCATCAAACTAATAAAACGTATGTGTTATTCATTATACATATTTATTATTATAGACCGGTAAGCTAAACTATAAGAAGAATGTTCAGTACCACATTTCAGGTATTAAACAAGATTGAAATTAAGACTTATTTGAAGTACATATATGTTATAGACAAGGTACATATCAATACCTATTGATATATAAAATAAGAATTACACCATAACATACCTCAGTATCTTGTGTTGAAAGAACGGTAATTTTTATAACTTTCTGTTCTGTTTTACAGAAATACAAAACTACAGTTTGGTAAAAGGGCAAAAACAGTTTTTCCACGACAGATTCTTCCCAGTCCGGGAACTGTACTGAAAATTGTCATTTTGTCACGAACTGCTATAAAGATATAGGGTGAAGTAGTTTTTGATATGTCATATGTTATTTCATGAACTAACGAGAAATGTAAACAAATTTGCTTGTTTATTGTGCAGAATTTGGAAAGTCTTCTGTTTGCGAATTATTAAAAGAAAAAAGTAAAACTGATATAAAAATTTAAAGTTAGTCCTAGTATATAAAGTACAGAAGGTACTTGAAACGATGAAGGTAATACTGGCAGCCTGCCAACAAGAGACCACAGTTGAGGGCCAGCTGTTGAAACCATATGTAGAGATACACTGTGTAAGATATCTGGTTTATAGACTCTGGTGAACAAGTTATTCACTATAGTTTTGTTTGTTTGAAATTAGGCACAAAGCCGTAGAATAGGCCATCTGTACATTACCTCCAAAGGTATCAAAACCCGATTTCTGGCGGTGTAAGTACGCAAACATACCGCTATGCTACTGGAGGATACCTTGTTTGAGTATCTAAAACTTTCTCGGTTCACAACGCCTTTAGTGTCTCAACAATTCTCTCACAGTTTCTTTATTAAATACTTATGTCCAAGAAACTTAGGGCCCGGCATGGCCTAGCGCGTAAGGCGTGCGACTCGTAATCCGCGGGTTCGCGCCCGCGTCGCGCTAAACATGCTCGCCCTCCCAGCCGTGGGGGTGTATAATGTGACGGTCAATCCCACTTTTCGTTGGTAAAAGAGTAGCCCAAGAGTTGGCGGTGGGTGGTGATGACTAGCTGCCTTCCCTCTAGTCTTACACTGCTAAATTAGGGACGGCTAGCACAGATAGCCCTCGAGTAGCTTTGTGCGAAATTCCCAAACAAACAAACAAAATCAAGAAACTTAACACTTTACAGACATTTCTATCCTAACAACTTAGTAGCCGTTTGAAAGAATAATTCACGTAAATTGAAAGTAAAAACAATATTTTTATTTAATTTTTAAATAACCACAATTACTACTGGGATGTGCGCAGTAGATATGGAAAGTTCACCACATCCACTGCAGCTGGTAAAATCAGTTGATGATGAGAGGCTTTTTACATTTTGCGACTCTACAAGCCACCTTATAAGATGCTAACAGAGCATTGTTTGTTTCAAAAATGTACCTTTTGTTCTTTCACTTCTCTTAAACTCTGGTAAAATAATCATGTGATGTATCAGCCATGTTAGGATGATTGGCCTCTAAGTGGCGTTTTAGTTTACTTGGAAGCATGCACTCAGGAGCCAAAACTATTAAACATAATACACACTGCACACACTCTGCATGATTAACATCTTTGGAGAAAACCGAAGTCTAGACAACTATCGTCATATTTCGATATTTTCGTTCCTTCACAACTTTGCCACTGTCTGTGGTTCGCCATCCTTTTCTTCATTCGCACACTTCTTATCGATGTTCAAAAACCTTTACATTTTTATGCACAAGTTCTAAAAGTAAAAAAAAAAAAAAATCACTGAACTTCACTAGACCTCGCAGACACTTCATCACAACACCATTCAATTATTTCGATTACTGATGGACCCGGATCGTCGACAGGTATTTATATACAAAATTTAAGAAACGAGAAAGTTCAAGAAGTTGCTGGCGTAGCCGAAAGTACAAGTAAACAAAAACATATCTCAAACATTCGAGAACGCATACAAAGGAATGTTGTGTCGGCTTTTGTTCAAACTGTGAACTACTTCGAGCTAGTAGTTTGCGCCGTGTCCGATACATGTAGATATTGCTGTGGTTCCATCAAATATTTGTAATATCCTTCGGGGACACTGAGAATTTGCCTCGGTGTACAGTTTGGTTACCACTGACAACAAAAGAGGATAGTGAATATAGCCGTTTCGATAACATCATCTTCCGCCCTTTTGAAATACTTTTGTCTGACCAAAAAGTGGTATTTGACTGTCACCCTTGTAGAGAACCGAAATCCAGATTCTATAGAAGTTAATTTTGCGTCAATACGACGTAAAGAATTAAACATAGGATTCATTGTCTGTACATGTTAACCAGCTGGCCACGTTCAGCATTTACAAATTGATTTAATAACTATATTATAAATGTAACAGGAAATATTACACAGGAAAGTGGTTATTAAAAATTGTTAAATTATTTACTTAAGAAATGGATTTTTAATTTTATGTACTGGGTTTTTATCCTAGACGAATTAACTTTATACAATTTTTACTAAAAGATGGCACTGCTTTACGTTATCTTTAGGAACAAATAAGATATTTCTATTTAATTATTTTTCACCATTGGAAATGTTTTACTACGCTATCAAACACAAATACTTTAAATATATAATGTCCAATAGTGAAGACATCTAGTTAATTTAAACACATTCGTAATTTTCTTCGAAAGCCAATGTTTTCCTGGGGTTTCCTTCTCTTCACAACTACAAACTGCGAGAGCTTTTAATACTAAATTACAGAGTTCGATTACTACTGTGACTCAATCTAAGGTATACAATTGTACAGCTACGTGTTTATCAACAAACACTCAAATTTATTTGTATTTTTTTCTTTATTGATAATAAATCCCCTATGAATATGCCTGTTCACCATATGATTTATTGTAGATCTTGAATATCAGATATACAATATATTTATTATCTGAATCATAACGAAATTAAATTTTAACATTTGCCAAAAATAAAAGTACTATAATATCTTATTTATTCCTAATAATGTTTTAGTTTTATGAACTAATTAAATCCTGTTTTACTTATCTGTTAGTTTTGTTCCTTCATGCACAGAAAGCGACAATTTAAAATATATATCACGTGTCTCTTCTTGTTACTGTTTAGAGTTAATGAAGCAGTATTCCGTGTATAATATTTTACTTAAAATTGCTTTTGAAATGTTTAGTGAAAATATAATAATTATCTTAAATTCGCGATTAACCTCTCGATCTACTATCTTGGAAATTTAAAGCGTCAAAAATTATTAAGGTTAAACAAATATTGTTTTTCAGAAGGTAGAGGGCAGCACAATCAGAGAAGCTTCTCTCGATTCTTGAAACAGCTTAAAAATACCTAGAACTCTAAATTTCTAATTACTGTTTTTGTTTCAATATTTACACCAACTGTAAGAATTATCAACTAGTTTAAACATTCATTTTTTATTGAATTACGTCTAGCAGTCACTAATTTATAAGTGTTGAATGGAGAGAAGGCAGCTAATAAAAACCACCTGCTGTCAACTTTTAGGCTACTTTTTAGCAACTAACAGTCGAGAACTTTTCCAATAAAGGAATGTTTTGTACATTAAATAGAATTTCCACTTCCCTCTTCTCACATCTATACACACTTATGAAATACCATCAACGTCCAAGTACTCGGATCTTTGAGAGACATCCTACATATTCCAAAAACACAGAAATGCGGAGAGATATTACATCCAGTGTCTATGAACGGTATATAATTAACTCGTATTTGAACTTTTATCTCACGATTTAACATACAGGTTAACATGAACTTTTGTGGCTATGGTATGGCTTTATCAATACAATATTTCACTGTCATTCCTATAAGGATGATCTTTAACAACAGTATATTTGTGTCAGGCTTTAAATATGCAGGGTTCAACTTGGCATTTTCCTCTATACTGAATTAAATCTGTTACCTGCACCAACTAAAATCCCCTTTGAGGAAAACGTCTTAAACATGGTTTCTAGTTAATGTTGTTAGAATAAATGTTATTTATGGGCAGAATTTACAAACTAAATATTTCATCCATTTATAAGTAACATCAACAAAATATAACAATCTATAGATCATGACGTCGTCAATATCTAATATTAATATCTGTCAGTACTATTGAACTTAGAATACATCCAAGCTAATTATTAGACGCCAATAGAATACCAATTGTTTAGAAAGATTTTATATTACAATACCAATATGACTGTACTATACATATCCTTAGGTAGAATGTTCAGAGATTTAATTAATTTAATGATTTAATTAACTCTCGTTTAAATCAAAGTTTTATTAGAAGACTTTCAATAAAAAGCTATTAATAATTATATGACGACTTAGTAACCAAAATTAAAAGGAATACATCAGGTATTATTTGTTTTGCTTACCAGAAGGTAAGAATATTTTGGTAATATTTTACTAGAATAGCTCTCTCTATTTACGAAATATATTTCTCGAAAATATGGCGTTTTAGAACGACCGATTAACTGCTTTTAATATGATTATGTGTGTTGATAGTAATATTGTCCAAAAGCGAGGTTTTCATTATTTGACAGTAGAAAATAGACAACGTCTGATTAATGTGTGGCAGCCACTTCTTAATTTTATACCCAAAATTTTCACCATCTTACAGCAAGAAACAGACAATTCCTGAGACTCTTGTCTCAAATTTCTTTAGTTTTAGAGTTTTTAATATGCCTACAAGTTAGTTTTTTACTCAGTAGTTGAGACATTGCTTTGTTTGAATCCGAAGCGTTTTTTACAAAGAATTTAAACACTTCTTACTCATAGTTTTATTTCTAATAAGATTGTATAGAATGATTTGACAACAGACATGTTTGATTATAGCTCAAGATTTTATTTCTAACTATTAAGAGTTCTACAAGATTTGTGAATCTACCAACATGTAAAAGGCACATTTTGGTATTTCTAATAAGTTTTCTGTACAAACAACACTAAATATACCAAACCCTAACTACAGCACCCTGTATATTTATCATTAGGCAGACAGAGATCAGATTCCTGAAACTTTATAATAATGTTGTATTAGTTATAGTTAACCGAGCTGACTACTATAATAAACTCACATGAAGCAAGTTAAGAAAAAGAAAGGATTTCGATTAAGTGAAAAATACTTCGTTGTATTAAATTTACCTTATTTCCAAATTCCTCAGTCAGAATTTAACTTTCTCTGAGAAATTACAAACACAAGTTTAAAAGTAATAGTTGTTGCAAAGATGCATCATTATATTTATCCTCTGGCGGTTTTAGATTTAGGTAATATTTTATTCTAAAGATTATAATATGATTTCATACATAAAAAATGGCTCACATTTACAAGCTAAAATCCTGTTGGTTAAACAGTTTTACACGTGCAATTATAATTATGTTTAAAGTGTATAAATCAAGTTGGTTTAACTTAAACGTTTATTTCAATCTTGACCTCAATTTCTTGGAAAATGATTCATTAAAAAAAAAGAAAAAACACTTCCATCAAAAGTTTCAAAACTTTTACAGTTGAATTACACTTGAGTAAATTAAAAGAATCCAAATTATTTGCATCTGAAATATAGTGGTTTCAATCAAGGTGAGAGCATAAGTAAGTATGATTTGTTCAGTCATTACTAAGTATCATACTTTATACTGTAATTTTAGGACATTAAGAAGACACAATACCATCTTATACTGTAACTTTAGGCCTGGAAGACTGTCTTATACTATAACTTTAGGACAAGATAAAAGACAAGATCATCTTAAGAAATTGTAGGGCATTAAGAAAGACACAAGCTTACCTTATAGTGTAACATTAAGCCTAGAAGAAAAACACAAGCCCACCTTACACGGTAATATTTGAACTAGAAGGTTTCAGTTTTTGGAGTCTTTTATAAGAAGATTCATTTTAACACAACGACAGTAGCAAGTGAAGAACTCCACTCTGTCATAGTTCTAACGTGAAACAAAAAAGAACCACTGCTACATATACCTCACACTACTCAAATTTGTCTTAATATTTGTCTATCATGGATATTGTCATATATAACCATATTCTTTATGTTATCTGTCGTAAATGTTGTTATATATAACCATATTCTTTAAGTTATATTTCATAAATGTTGTTATATATAACCATATTCTCTATGTTATCTGAGGTAAGTGTAGTTATTTGTAAACTTAATCTTTGTAACGTTATCCATTAATGATATTATTGAGAGTCATAAAATTAATGTTTAGGTTGTCTCTCATCGATTAAATTATCCTAAACGTAATCTTTATATTATCCAATAAAATATCGTTGTTGTTGTATGTTTTGCACATAACTAACTTTGGATAAACAAGAAAGTGTTATTTGAAGATCCACCCATCTTCGAAATTATAATCCAAACATCAACGTTTAATAGTGACTGTTTAGAAACTATATTTAAAATCTGAAAGTAACAACACTTTATCACACAAATTAACTACTTCTAAGAATAACTTAGATACAGTCCACCAAAAGTGTGTAATAACTTTCAGATATGAACAACGAAAGTGTCTTCTCTATGGAACAAGGAACACTAGCGTCACCTGTGAAATAAATACTGAGTGATACAAATTATGCAAAATCACAAACCAGATATTCAAAAGACAGCTCATTATCATTATATTAGTTTACAATTTGAAGCAGTATACAAGTGATGATGAATAATAAGAAAGCGTCAAAGTATGTTGTGACAGAACAGGAACCTTCATGTTCTAGTAATACAGACATTCTTATTGAATAACTCAGGAACGTGAAGCAACATCTGAACCAAATTTCATGTTCCCCAAACTCGGTATTGCCATGTTACACAAGTTTCGTGACCTTTCAAACAGTGATGGGTCAGTGTATATGGGTTCACTGGGGTCTTCAAACCTCTGCGCTTGGAACTGGGATACACACAGATTCGCTGTGCTGGGTGTGGTACTGTCTGCATCAGCTTGTTTTAACTGTGGAGTGAAAGATCTTCATTAGTATGTGTATGTTACTGTCAGAGTTTCACACTTCGGTTATGAACCACTTTTGTAAATGTCCAATAACACTGGCCAGATTTAACATGTTTTAGCTTTTTATGGGTCACTGGCCTCTTTAATTCACTTAGATCTTTTAATTTTATTTGAGAGCAGTGTTCATTTCTAGTTTATTTTCTGTTATTTAATTTTTTTACAATAATTTAGTTTTGTTTTTTTTATATTTCTTTCAGTTTTAGTACTGATTGTCTTGTTCAGGTAGCTCTGGTACTTTGCACCATAAAACAAACATCAACCAGTGAACTTCTACTGGTGTTCCTGTGGGAAACGTTTTTACATTTTTCTATCAAAACATTAATAGGAACTAGAAATGTTCAACAACAAAAAAATTACAGTTAAGGCACTTCTTCCACAAGCTATTATTTCGATAACTTGTTTGTCTATGTTACAAATTTAACAAATTACTGGTAGTTTTGGACATTTGCTCAAAGTTACACAGAGAAGGTGGTTTACAGCACTAACTTTTGAGTTACTCTAAAGAAATATTATAATCCATCTCCAAACCCAGAGAACGAATTTGGTATTAATGTTGGAGACTGCAAGGCTCTAAAGTAGTTGTCAAACATGTAGAGTTATATAATTAACACAGTGGTGTCAGCTTGTGAAAGGTGTAAAATTATATAATTAACTTATCAGCGTCAGCTTAAGGAACAGTTAACTGATTACTACTTCCAGCTAAGGTGAAATTTTGTTTACCAAATATCTCTAATGTACGAGTTGAATGGTTTAAGTCTTAAGATAACTTTACAAATGGAATGGAACTTGAAATGTTCATATCAGACTGAAATAACATTTATGTTGCTTACAAAAGTTTTCACTGCACAAGAATTTTAACTTTTCATTTATACTGTAAAACAAGAATGTCTTTATTCGATAGATTTTAAATACAGATAGAGAACATTTATATTAAAGTACCGAAGAACCTCTAGCGTTGTGGTTAGTTGTTAGAGTGCTAGAGAACCTCTGGTGTTGTGGTTAGTTGTTAGAGTGCTAGAGAACCTCTGGTGTTGTGGTTAGTTGTTAGAGTGCTAGAGAACCTCTGGTATTGTGGACAATATTGGAGAACTTCTGGTTTTGTGGTTATTTGCTCACAATATTAGAAAAACTTTGATTTTGTAGTTAGTTGTGGACAGTAGTGGAGAACCTCTGGTGTTGTGGTTAGCTGTACAGTACTGAAAACTCCTGAAGTGTTGTGGTTAGTTGTCACAGTACTGGATAACCTCTTCTGTTGGGGTTAGTTGTACAGTACTGAAAAACTTCTAGTGTAATCAATATTATTCAACAAATAGGTGTTCTAAAATGTTACATTTGAATGTATTGTTAGTTTCTCAAACACATAAACTGGTATAGGAAGATAAATTTTGAAAATCCACTTACTGCAAGTTTAGCCTTTCGTCTGTAGAAAATAGCAGCTATTGCTGCAGTTATCAGCAAGCAGATGAGAACTGTTACTACAACTATCAGAGTGTAGTAACCTGTCTGAGCCACACATACTTTCTGGGTTTCGTAAACTGTAAAGAAATGCATAAATTTTACAAATTGAACAACTTTTGTAGAATATTACACTGAAACCATTACAGTATATGCACGATTAAGATGTAAAAGTGCATAATGAGTTTCAAACAAGTGTTGATACAATTAAAAGATTTTAATTGTGCATTACAAAACATTCATCTGTGTATTTTAATATCTATGTGTTGATAGATTAAAATGAAACAACTGAAACTTAAATATTCCGGTATATAGTGGTCAAGTGTACAGTAAACAAAAGCTTCAATATAAAATTCTGACACAGGAATTGTCGATCAATCAGTTAAGCCTCTTTCTATTAGTACTGTAACAACTATGGTGTTTTAAAGCGTATTTTTATGGGTGTTTTTTTCATGCAGTTAATCAATTAATCATTTAATTCAGTTGGCTGTTGTGTGACCTGCAATGGATAATTTCAACTCTGAGGATTTACAAAGATTTGGGAGTAACTGAAAATGACATTGACTCACGTTTATTTTAAAGTTAATTAAGATTTAAGTTAGGTTTTATTTCAAACAAGCAGATTTCAAAAATTATATCAAAACTAAAGTACCTTAGCCGCGTATAAGCTGGGGACCACTGGCTTAATCAAAGTATAAAAAAGTGGAAAACATTTATAAATTCTGATAGATTTTGGGACAGCTGGTAATACTAGTTTATTATTCTTTAGTAGTGTAATCAGATCTCAAGTTTACAGCTTTAACTGTAGTATTTATATAAAATATGGCTGGATCAATATTTAATTGTAAGTGTTATAATTTTCGTCTTATATTTAACACAGACAGCACAGAAAGGATAAAACTTTATCATTCATGAGTTTTAAATTATAAGATAACCAAATCTAAAAAGTTTTAAACAATTTAATAAAAGCGTCACACCTGAACTAAGTTTGTAATATTATGTGTTTTAGCTTTTCATCGCTCTCGTACCATAAATAACAGTTAACAGTTATTTTCTGGAAAGGTATTTATCATCAAATAAATAATATTGTGTTATTAATGCACACCTTAATTCTGTGTTATAGATGACATAACTACTATTCAAGCAACTAATGAGCATAAATTACACCTAGATCACTTCTACATCTGTTACACCCTAGCTTGTGTCATAATCTTTGTTATTGGATGAAAGGCTTCCTTGGCACTGAATAAGGCACGTTTGATATGGCTAATGTATTATTACCTACTTATACCATACGTTCATATAACAATGAAAATAGCTCCATACAAAAGCTTTGTTGTTGAATTTTTCAAAACCTACTGAATGACTATCCGCACTTACTGCCTCTAATTTGTAGTGATAGACTAGAAGAAAAGCACCTAATCAATGACACCCACTGCCACGTTTTGAGCCACTTACTGATCAACGGAGAATGCAATTGATCGTGGCATTATATGCCCCAACAGCTGAAACAGGAAGTATGTTTGGCGATAGAGTTGGATCCCACAGGTTGCGTTTCGAGCGCCCTAACTACCAGGCCTCTACGAGAAAGTATGATTATTTTCTGAGATTTTAATGCAATTAGTAACAGATAATGTGTTAAAAAATGTCATGAAGATACAAACACGTAAAAGACATCCCACCACGGTTACCATATAAACCATTTCATTTGAAGCAAACCTTAAAGTATTTGAAAATTGTATTTTGAACGTACTCTCTGTTGGACCTTCAGGTGGTATGTTGGATCGAGATAAGAACACATTCAATAGTTCGTGGACCTCTTCTTCTTCATCTTCACCTGTATTGTTAGCTGGAGTTGTTGTCATATTTGTCTGTGTCAAGTGGTTGAGTGGAACACCAGGTTCCAGGGGTGCTGTCTCATTTGATACTGCCCTTTTTCGACGTCCCCATGAGGGGAAAGTACCTGGCCTACCAGGGTCACTACATATGACCTGTCGTAAAATAACATAATTCTCCATAACAGTAACTACTACAAGCAACTGTAATTACGACAGTTTATTTTTGAATCACAGTTAGTGAGTGGACGGATACATCATCCGCATCAACTTTGATTTAAAAGATTGTGTAAAAGCAAGAAGCAACACCTATCAACATCTTACACCGGAAGAATTGGGTAAAACGTCGAATAATTTATAGCTTATAGAATGTTTTCCATATAATTTATATCCACAGAATAGAATTTTATATTTAATATAGAAATATCAGAGTTTTTCTATTCACTTTTCAACTAATAATACTTTTGTGAATTAACTTAATGTTTTTGGATAAGGATGTTTAATTTCCAGTAACATGAAAAATCTCTTTTCCTTTGTTTTTAATTAGAGATAATAAAATACCTTTTTCTTTTAAATTGCTGTTACATAGAATTAGCACGTCTTGAACAAAACTTGGGTTAAATATATAATACATACAGTGGGTAATTCTAAACGATACATTAACAATTTTATACACGCTGTGATTTATGAAAAGTTGACAGAGAGTGACATCATAACAGTCTTTAAGAACTTACCGGTTCGCATGGTCCACGACAGGTGCGAACTGTTGCCTGAAATACCAATAAATTGGAATCGGGAATTTTAAACGCATAAAAGTCTGCTTCGAGAGCGCCATCTGGTGTTCGATGCAACTCAGGAAATACGTAAAGATCG